>NC_053022.1:234021731-234113440 GCF_003073215.2 Triticum urartu
GAAACTGAGATTGCAATCGGGATATTGCGAATATAAGATGAAAGCTTTATTGATCAAGGTGGGGTTCTGTGACGTCTTGGTCTGGTCGTTGGACACAAACGAAGTACGCGAAGTTGCAGCTATGGCGAACTTTTAATCTAAACAAAACCCAAGTCTAAACGACGCCCTAAGGGCTGTATATATGGAGGAAGAGGGGGGAATTTCGTGGCCCTTGAGGGTGGGGTCCGAAACCAACCCTAACTCTTGTTTCCCCACACATACGGACTCTAAAAATAGCCTATACTTAAGTATTTCGAAATTACATGGGCCTGGCCCATTAATAAGGTGACGCAGCACCTAGAATAGCCTATGGACGAATATTATGAAGTGGCATCTTGTATATTTCGTCCAAGGCTTCATGCACTCCTTATGGCGGCTTCAAAGTCCTAAATCATCACTTGTAACTCCGTTCTTGATCCCCTTGTGCATGCCATCAACTCCATGCGTGTTCTTGCTCCAATGTTCATCCTTCTCCAAGCTAGGCCCTTCATTTGTAAGCAAAACAAATGTATCCAATTTAGGCAGCATCATAATCTCATGAACATTAGAATCATTACCAAGAAACGAAAGTACCTGGTAATTTAATTGGCGTGCGCGAGCTCTAGTAATTGGTCCAGTATATGTAACAGTAGGGGCTGTGGGTGTAACAATGGTATTGATGTCCTCATCACAAGATCTTGCTTTCTTTGAAGAAATTCATATGAAAGCTTCTCATGATCAGATAAGAGAGTGTTATGATGACCTTGAAGGTTGTCAAACCTAGACTGAAGTCTCTGAGGATTTTCAGTCAAGGTTTTAGTGCGATCCATTTCTTCACCCAACATATCATCACTTTTGTCTAGCATGTTTTAACCTTTTCAAAAGCCTTTTGTTGTTTTACAGAAATCTTAGCAAGTTTGGAGTAGCTGGGTTTGATGTTTTCATCAGATTCATTCTCACTTGATTCAGAGGACGGGTATTTGAGTACCTTGGCACCTTTTGCCATGAAGCAATAGGTAGGAGCGTAGTCATCATTGTTTCCATCAGCCGTGTTGGTGAAGCCATTTTCTTAAGAGTTGAAGATGGACTTGCTGACGAAAGAGTAGCGAGAGCCAGGCTCGCCACACCAGACTCAGACTCCTCAGATGCCTCCTCTTCCTCATGTTCCTCAGATTCAGCCTCAGAGTCCATTTCCTTGCCAATGAACGCCCAAGCCTTCTTGGAGCTGCTCTTATTGTAAGACGAAGACTTTGAGGATTTTGATGATGATGATTTTGAGGATTTCTTCTTTTTCTTCGCATCATCAGAACTGTAATCCTTGTATTTCTTCTTCTTTGATTCCTTTTCCCACTGAGGACAACCTTGAATATAGTGTCCAGGTTTCTTGCATTTGTGACAAAGCCTCTTCTTGTAGTCACTGGATGAGGAATCAATGCTCCTTGAGGATTTTCCAAAGCGACCACGTCTTGAGAACTTCCGGAATTTCTTCACGAGCAGTGCTAGCTCATGGCTCAGTTCTTCAGGATCACCAAGGCTGCTACCAGAATCTTCATCTTCAGATTTAGACACTGCCTTGGCCTTCAGGGCACGTGATCTGCCATAGCTCGAACGATAGAGATCTCTCTTCTCAGCAAGCTGGAACTCATGAGTATTTAGCCTCTCGAGGATATCAGCGGGATCAAGTGACTTGTAATCAGCACGTTCTTGTATCATCAATGCCAGAGTATCAAATGAGGAATCAAGCGATCTCAGCAATTTCTTCACCACCTCATGGTCAGTGATGTCAGTGGCACCAAGTGCTTGAAGCTCATTTGAGATGTTAGTGAGGCGATTGAAGGTCTACTGAACATTTTCATTGTCGAGTCTTTTGAAGCGGTTGAAGAAATTGCGAAGAACATCAACTCGAGAGTCACGCTGTGTTGAGACTCCTTCATTGACTTTGGACAGCCTATCCCAGATAAGCTTAGCAGTTTCCAAAGCACTCACTCTTCCATATTGTCCCTTGCTCAGATGGCCACATATGATATTCTTCGCTTGAGAGTCGAGTTTCTTAAATCTCTTCACATCAGCAGCATTCAGAGAAGGTGTGACTGAGGGAACACCATTTTCCACAACATACCAGAGATCATTATCAATTGCCTCAAGATGCATTCGCATCTTATTTTTCCAGTAGTGGTAGTCTGTCCCATCGAAGGTAGGACACGCAGCAGAGACCTCGATCATACCTGCGGTCGACATAACTAAAACTCCAGGCGGTTAAACCAAAATCAATCCAAACAAAAATTTCGGAGAAGAAATACGAAGCTATAACAACCATGCATATAAGATTTCAACAAAGACTCAAATAATTTTCATTGATATAATTGATCACAAACGCACAATTCATCAGATCCCAACAAACACACCGCAAAAAAGAGTTACATCAAATAGATCTCCAAGAACATCAAGGCGAACATTTTATTGAAGATCAAAAAGAGAGAAGAAGCCATCTAGGTGCTAGCTACAAACCCGTAGGTCTGTGGTAAACTACTCACGCATCATTGGAGGGGCAACAAGGATGATGAAGAACCCCTCCGTGATCATTGCCCCCTCCGGTAGAGTGCCAGAAAAGGCCTCTCAATTGGATCTCGTGGTTCTGGAACTTGCGGCGGTGGAAACTATATTTCCTCGACTCCCCTAAGATTTTTGGGATTTTAGAGTATTTATATAGGTGGAGATAGGTTAGGAGGGTGCCCGTGGGCTCCACTACCCACCAGGGCGTGCCTTGGTGCCTAGTGGGCCCAGGGGCCTTCTCTAGTGTGCTCCTTTGTCTCCCTGGGTGTCTCGTGGGCTGAAAAAAGTCTCCAAAAAGTTTCGTGGCATTTGGACTTCGTTTGGCATTGATATTCTACAAAGTAAAAAAAGCAAAAAACAACAACTAGCACTTGGTACTATTTCAATAGGTTAGTCCCAAAAATGATATAAAGTTGCTAGTAAATGAATATAAAACATCCAAGATTGATAATATAATAGCATGAAACAATAAAAAATTATAGATACGTTGGAGACATATGAATCTACTACTATTACTCCACTTCAAGAGTGCACTATTGCAGGATGCTACTAACGCGACACTACGACCAGTGACCCTTTGACAAAACTATGTGCGATGCATTAATCGCAAATGGTGATGTAAAAAACCCATCAAAAAAGGTGCAAAACATTTGCGATGGCGGATACATTAAACATGGTTTAGATTTTAGTTGCATGTGCGATGCGAGGCATACGGTTCATTGCAATGAACTATTTGTGATGAGGAAGAACAACATAAATGGACAGCCAGATGAAGGTGTGTGCGATATACGACATACAATTAACTCAGATAAACTATTTGCGATGAGGCAGAACAACAGAAACAGGCAGCCAGATGAAGGCGTATGCGATATATGGCATATAGTTCACTCGGATGAACTGTTTGTGATTAGGCAAGACAAAAGAAACGGTCAGCTATATCAAGGTGTGTGCGATATACGGCATACGGTTCACTCGAATGAACTGTTTGCTTTGAGCCCATAGAACAGAAACGGTTCAATTTAACAAGATGTGTGTGATACGCGGCAAACACGTCTGTAATCAGAAATGTGTGCGAAGACCGATAATAATACAGATGATTGCTGCTAATAAGCCATGTGTGTTGTGGGCAAACGCTTGCTCGTATACAATTGTCAGCGATTGATGAAATCATCACCGACGGGTTCCCTAGTATGGTCCGTGTGCGACGTCATTGCACATAGAACAACAACATATGTACTTATCACTTATAAGGACTTGATTCCATAAACAGATTAAACATCCAATTACATAGGTGGCTAGCACACACATGACCTTTGCACACACCAAAGTATGTTCTAAAATGCCTAGAAAACTCAAATAATGTATAAAAAGGCAAAACAAACCCTGAATAATTTCATATTTTCAGGACGATGCTCCTACAGTTGCATGTTGCCTCTATAAAATAAATCAAGGCGGGAAGAGACAGCGTATGTCTTTTCGCACACATAGGTGACAAGTTCCCTCTCGGAACCATGAGCCTTTTTTAGAGAATCTCCGGTTTGTAAGAATTTTATACCAAAACTTGTCCCAAATTGGACTAATTTTTTTTGCCACATCATGTTGATGCCATGTCATAACACCATGCCAAGTTTCATGATTTTGAGGGGAGTTTTAGATTTACAGTAATTTTAAAACCAAGTTTCTCAATGTTTGTTGTCGAGTCGGCACCGCCCTGGATAGGCTTTTTCCACATGGGTCCCAAATGAGAAATCCAAATCTATCACTACCATGCAACTTTCTTATTAAGAATTACAACCCATTTGGTGTGCTAGCTGAAAATAAGTTTGTGGGTGTGATAACCCACAAGTATAGGGGATCACAACAGTTTTTGAGGGTAGAGTATTCAACCCAAATTTATTGATTCGACACAAGGGGAGCCAAAGAATATTCTTAAGTATAAGGAGCTGAGTTGTAAATTCAACCACACCTAGAAAATTTAATATATGCAGCAAAGTATTTAGTAGCAAAGTAATATGATAGTAGTGGTAACAGTAGCAAAAGTAACAGTATTGGTTTTGTAGTCATTGTAACAGTGGCAACGGAAAAGTAACTAAGCAAACAATATGTGAAAAGCTCGTAGGCAATGGATCATTGATGGATAATTGTGCCGGATGTGATTCCTCATGCAACAGTTATAACATAGGGTGACACAGAACTAGCTCCAGTTCATCAATGTAATGTAGGCATGTATTCCGAATATAGTCATATGTGCTTATGGAAAAGAACTTGCATGACATCTTTTGTCCTACCCTCCCATGGCAGCGGGGTCCTATTGGAAACTAAGGGATATTAAGGCCTCCTTCTAATGGAGTACCTGACCAAAGCATTAACACTTAGTGAATACATGAACTCCTCAAACTACGGTCATCACCGGTAAGTATCCCGATTATTGTCACTTCGGGGTTAACGGATCATAACACATAATAGGTGACTATGGACTTGCAAGATAGGATCAAGAACTCACATATATTCATGAAAACATAATAGGTTCAGATCTGAAATCATGGCACTCGGGCCCTAGTGACAAGCATTAAGCATAGCAAAGTCATAGCAACATCAATCTCAGAACATAATGGATACTAGGGATCAAACCCTAACAAAACTAACTCGATTACATGATAAATCTCATCCAACCCATCACCGTCCAGCAAGCCTACGATGGAATTACTCACGCGCGGCAGTGAGCATCATGAAATTGGTGATGGAGGAAGGTTGATGATGACGATGGCGATGGATTCCCCTCTCGTGAGCCCCGAACGGACTCCAGATCAGCCCTCCCGAGAGACATCAGGGCTTGGCGGCGGCTCCATATTGTAAAACGTGATGAATCCTCTCTCTGATTTTTTTCTCCCGAACGTGAATATATGGAGTTGGAGTTTAGGTCGGTGGAGCACCAGGGGGCCCATGAGGCAGGGGGCGCACCCAGGGGGTAGGCGCGCCCCCTGATACGTCTCCAACGTATCTATAATTTTTTATTGCTCCATGCTATATTATCTACTGTTTTAGACATTATTGGGCTTTACTATCCACTTTTATATTATTTTTGGGACTAACCTATTAACTGGAGGACCAGCCCAGAATTGTTGTTTTTTGCCTGTTTTAGGGTTTCGAAGAAAAGGAATATCAAACGGAGTCCAAACGGAATGAAACCTTCGGAAACGTGATTTTCTCATCAGATAAGATCCAGGAGACTTGGACCCTCCGTCAAGAAAGCCACGAGGTGGTCACGAGGGTAGGGGGTGCCCCCTGCCTCGTGGGCCCCTCGAAGCTCCACCGACGTACTTCTTCCTCCTATATATATCCATGTACCCCCAAACGATCGGGGACGGAGCCAAAAACCTAATTCCGCCGCCGCAACTTTCTGTATCCACGAGATCCCATCTTGGGGTCTGTTCCAGAGCTCCGTCGGAGGAGGCATCGATCACGGAGGGCTTCTACATCATCATCCAAGCCCCTCCGATGAAGTGTGAGTAGTTTACTTCAGACCTACGGGTCCATAGCTAGTAGCTAGATGGCTTCTTCTCTCTTTTTGGATCTCAATACAATGTTCTCCCCCTCTCTCGTGGAGATCTATTCGATGTAATCTTCTTTTTGCGGTGTGTTTGTTGAGACCGATGAATTGTGAGTTTATGATCAAGTCTATCTATGGATAATATTTGAATCTTCTCTGAATTCTTTTATGTATGATTGGTTATCTTTGCAAGTCTCTTCGAATTATCAGTTTGGTTTGGCCTACTAGATTGGTTGTTCTTGCCATGGGAGAAGTGCTTTGCTTTGGGTTCGATCTTGTGGTGTCCTTTCCCAGTGACAGAAGGGGTAGCAAGGCACGTATTGTATCGTTGCCATCGAGGATAACAAGATGGTGTTTTTATCATATTGCATGAAACTATCCCTCTACATCATGTCATCGTCCTTAAGGCGTTACTCTATTTTTAACTTAATACTCTAGTTGCATGCTGGATAGCGGTCGTTGAGTGGAGTAATA
Source organism: Triticum urartu (assembly GCF_003073215.2). Classification (NCBI taxonomy): domain Eukaryota; kingdom Viridiplantae; phylum Streptophyta; class Magnoliopsida; order Poales; family Poaceae; genus Triticum; species Triticum urartu. Next base: position 234,028,327 of record NC_053022.1, read on the forward strand.
GTAGTAGATGCAGAATCGTTGCGGTCTACTTGTCTCGGACGTGATGCCTATATACATGATCATACATAGATATTCTCATAACTATGCTCAATTCTGTCAATTGCTCAACAGTAATTTGTTCACCCACCGTAGAATACTTATGCTCTTGAGAGAAGCCACTAGTGAAACCTATGGCCCCGACGTCTCTTTCTCATCATATCAATCTTCATCACTTTATTATTGCTTTTCTTTTACTTTATTTACTTTGCCTATACCAAAAATACCAAAAATATTATTTATCATCTCTATTAGATCTCACTTTCCATAGTGACCGTGAAGGGATTGACAACCCCTAATCGCGTTGGTTGCGAGGAGCTATCATTTTGTGCAGGTACGAGGGACTTGAGCGTAGCCTCCTACTGGATTGATACCTTGGTTCTCAAAAACTGAGGGAAATACTTACGCTACTTTGCTGCATCATCCCTTCCTCTTCGGGGAAATCCAACGCAGTGCTGAAGAGGTAGCAAGAAGAATTTCTAGCGCCGTTGCCGGGGAGTCTGCGCAAAAGTCAACATACCAAGTACCCATCACAATCCCTATCTCTTGCATTACATTATTTGCCATTTTCCTCTCCCCCACTTCACCCTTGCCGTTTTATTCGCCATCTATCTCTCTATCCTCCCTCTCTATTTGCCTCTTTTACCCGTTTGTTTCTTGTTTGCTCGTATGGTTGGAATTGTTGTTTATTTATTACTAAATAGAGAACCTAAGATCTATGGATACTCATCCACTTGCTAATCTTTTTAAGAGATCCAATTATGATGAACCAGTTGCTAGTGAGTTTTGTGCACTAGATTATCTTTATGAAGTTTTGCTTGAAATTCGTGAATCTAAAAAGTGTGATGAATTACTTTATGAAGCGATTCACGATAGATCTTTGAATAAAAAGCATGATTGCAATGATTTTATTATAAATTCTATTTATGCAAATTGTGCTAATAATATGCAAAACCTTAAGCTTGGGGATGCTAGTTTTGCTATGTCCTCTACTTGTTGCAATAATCATGATTGGGGTGATTCTTCTTTTGATCTTAAAAATTTATTTACTCCCCAAGATGATTATGAGATTGGTAATAGTGTTTGCAATAATACTGAAAGTGGGTTTGTAAGAGTGTCAAATTTAGATCCCATATATTTGGATAATGTTCAATCTTATGAAGTTTTTGATAAAAGTGGGTTTGAAGAGGTCATGACTTTAGTTAATGTTAATCCCACTATTTTGGAAGAGTGTCAACTTTGCATGCATGTGGATCATGTTGAAAATATTTTATGTGATAGCTATTTTGTTGAATTTGCTTATGATCCTACATGTAATTATTACGAGGAAAATATGGTGGTAGAAATTTTCATGTTACTAAATTACCTCTTGTTATGTTGAGATTGCTATTGTTTCTTTCCGCTTCCTTGCATATGCTAGTTTTTGCTTGCCTTGATAATTTGTTTGCCTATAAGATGCCTATGCATAGGAAGTATGTTAGACTTATATGTGTTTGTCACGTGTTTTATAATGCTCTCTTGATAGAGGCAAAGGTGTCCCGATGTTTCGATGAGATGGTGGCTATCGTTTTCTGTAGGAGTCGACCTTGACGATCCGACTACGAACGTGCGAGACGTCGCGCCTTAGCAATCGCTAAACCAACTTCCGAGGGGTTATTGACCACGCCGGAGCACGATCAACCTGACCACAAGGGCCTGTTTCCTGCGAGCAAACGAAGAACAAGCAAGAAACTGAGATTGCAATCGGGATATTGCGAATATAAGATGAAAGCTTTATTGATCAAGGTGGGGTTCTGTGACGTCTTGGTCTGGTCGTTGGACACAAACGAAGTACGCGAAGTTGCAGCTATGGCGAACTTTTAATCTAAACAAAACCCAAGTCTAAACGACGCCCTAAGGGCTGTATATATGGAGGAAGAGAGGGGAATTTCGTGGCCCTTGAGGGTGGGGTCCGAAACCAACCCTAACTCTTGTTTCCCCACACATACAGACTCTAAAAATAGCCTATACTTAAGTATTTCGAAATTACATGGGCCTGGCCCATTAATAAGGTGACGCAGCACCTAGAATAGCCTATGGACGAATATTATGAAGTGGCATCTTTTATATTTCGTCCAAGGCTTCATGCACTCCTTATGGCGGCTTCAAAGTCCTGAAATCATCACTTGTAACTCCGTTCTTGATCCCCTTGCGCATGCCATCAACTCCATTCGTGTTCTTGCTCCAATGTTCATCCTTCTCCAAGCTAGGCCCTTCATTTGTAAGCAAAACAAATGTATCCAATTTAGGCAGCATCATAATCTCATGAACATTAGAATCATTACCAAGAAACGAAAGTACCTGGTAATTTAATTGGCGTGCGCGAGCTCTAGTAATTGGTCCAGTATATGTAACAGTAGGGGCTGTGGGTGTAACAATGGTATTGATGTCCTCATCATCCTCCCCTTCTTGAAATGAAGTCGTCCTCGACGGAAGCTCATCTTCCTCACCCAAATAAGGCTTCAAATCTGCAATGTTAAAAGTGGGACTAACCCCAAAATCTACAGGTAGCTCAAGTTTATATGCATTATCATTTATTTTCTCTAAAACCTTAAAAGGACCATCAGCACGTGGCATTAGCTTTGATTTGCGCAGATTAGGAAATCTATCTTTACGCAAATGTAACCAAACAAGATCTCCAGGTGCAAACACAACATGTTTTCTACCCTTATCTCCAGCAAGTTTATATTTAGCATTCATACGCTCAATGTTTTCCTTAGTTAACTCATGCATTTTTAAAATCAATTCAGAACGTTCTTTAGCATCAAAATTAACCTTTCTCCGAAGATGGAAGAGGCAACAAATCAATAGGTGCACGAGGTAGGAAACCATACACAATTTCAAAAGGGCACATCTTAGTAGTAGAATGCAATGAACGATTATAAGCAAATTCAATATGAGGCAAGCATTCTTCCCACATTTTCTTGTTATTCTTCAAAACAGCCCTAAGCATAGTAGACAATGTTCTATTGACTACTTCAGTTTGTCCATCAGTTTGGGGGTGACAAGTAGTACTAAAAAGCAGCTTAGTCCCCAACTTAGCCCATAAACATCTCCAAAAGTGGCTAAGAAATTTAGTATCACGATCTGAAACAATAGTATTTGGCACACCATGTAAGCGAATAATTTCACGAAAGAACAAATCAGCAACATTAACAGCATCATCGCTTTTATGACATGGTATAAAGTGTGCCATTTTCGAGAACCTATCCACGACAACAAATATGCTATCCCTCCCCTTCTTTGTTCGAGGTAAACCTAAAACAAAGTCCATAGATATATCCTCCCAAGGAACACTAGGTACAGGCAAAGGCATATATAAACCATGAGGATTGAGTCGTGACTTAGCTCTTTGACATGTAGTGCAGCGAGCAACAAAACGCTCAACATCCCGTCTCATCTTTGGCCAAAAGAAATGTGTAGCAAGTATATCCTCCGTCTTCTTGACGCCAAAGTGTCCCATTAATCCTCCTCCATGCGCCTCCTGCAACAACAAAAGACGAACGGAGCTAGCTGGAATGCATAGCTTGTTAGCACGAAACACAAATCCATCGTTAAGAACGAACTTGTTCCAAGTTCTCCCTTCCTTACAATTCTTGCAATACATCTTTAAATTCAGCATCATGAACATATTGATCTTTGATGGTCTCCAAACCAAATATTTTAAAGTCAAGTTGTGAAAGCATAGTATAACGACGAGACAATGCATCAGCAATAACATTTTCTTTACCCTTCTTGTGTTTAATGACATAAGGGAAAGTCTCAATGAATTCAACCCATTTAGCATGTCTACGGTTCAGTTTTGCTTGACTTTTAGTGTGTTTCAAAGATTCATGATCAGAATGTATAACAAATTCCTTGGGCCATAAATAATGTTGCCATGTTTCTAAGGTCCGAACAAGAGCATATAATTCTTTATCATAAGTAGAATAGTTCAGACTAGGCCCACTCAATTTTTCAGAAAAGTATGCAACAGGTTTTCCATCTTGTAATAACACACCTCCTAATCCAATTCCACTAGCATCACATTCAAGCTCAAAAGTCTTATTGAAATTAGGAAGTTGGAGTAAAGGAGCATGTGTCAACTTATCTTTCAATACCGTGAAGGCTTCTTCCTGTGCGGTACCCCAAACAAAAGGCACATCCTTCTTTGTAAGCTCGTTGAGAGGTGCAGCAATGGTGCTGAAATCTCTCACAAAACGCCTATAGAAACCAGCGAGGCCAAGGAAACTCCTCACTTGTGTGACCGTTTTGGGCTGCGGCCAACTCTCAATAGCTTCAATCTTGGCTTTATCAACTTCAATTCCCTGTGGAGTAACAACATAGCCAAGAAAAGATACTCGGTCGGTGCAAAAGGTGCACTTTCCAAGGTTACCAAACAAACGTGCATCACGTAGAGCAATAAAAACAGCACGTAAATGTTCCAAATGTTCCTCCAAAGATTTGCTATAAATCAATATGTCATCAAAGTAAACTACCACAAATCGTCCAATGAAAGCACGTAAAACTTCGTTCATTAACCTCATGAAAGTACTAGGTGCATTAGTTAACCCAAAAGGCATGACTAACCACTCATATAATCCAAACTTAGTTTTAAATGCTGTTTTCCATTCATCTCCCAATTTCATACGAATTTGATGGTAACCACTACGCAAATCAACTTTGGAGAATATTGTAGAGCCACTCAATTCATCAAGCATATCATCTAGCCTAGGAATAGGATGACGATAACGAATAGTAATATTATTAATGCCTCTACAATCAACGCACATACGCGACGTACCATCCTTTTTCGGCACTAAAATGATAGGAACAGCACAAGGACTAAGGGATTCGCGTATATAACCTTTGTCGAGCAGTTCTTGTACTTGACGCATAATCTCCTTCGTCTCCTCTGGATTGGTACGGTATGGTGCACGGTTGGGTAATGATGCAACGGGAATTAAGTCAATTTGATGCTCAATCCCGCGAATAGGTGGTAATCCCGGTGGCACGTCTTGTGGAAAGACGTCGGCGAACTCCTGCAAAATGTTAGTGACAGCAGGAGGCAAAGAGGAAGGCACGTCCTCGAATGAAAATAATGCCTCTTTGCACACAAAAGCATAGCAAACAGATTTGCTAAAATCTAGATCATCAATATCAGATTTGGTGGCAAGTAAACATGCACTTTTCAATTTAATTTCAGAAGCAACACTAGATTGTTTATTATTTAGGCTGCATTTGTTGCTCAAATTCTTTTGCCACAATTTGATTTTCACTCTTATTTTCTCCTGTTTTGCTTTATTAGCTCTATTAATATCATCTTTCAAAATGGAATCAGGAGTCATAGGAAGCAAAGTAATATTTTTATCCTTATGAACAAGAGTATACTGATTGTTTCTACCATGGTGTAGAATTTTTATCAAATTGCCATGGTCTACCAAGTAATAAGGAACATGCTTGCATAGGTACCACATCACAATCAACATAATCAGCATATGTAGAGATACTAAAATGCACACGAACAGTACGTGTTACCTTAACCTTGCCGCTGTTGTTGAACCATTGGATGTAGTAAGGATGTGGATGTGGTCTTGTGGTGAGAGATAGCTTCTCCACCATCTCGATGCTAGCCAAGTTGTTGCAACTCCCTCCATCTATGATCACGCGAACAGAACGTTCCTTCACAACTCCCTTTGTATGGAACAAATTATGCCTCTGATTTTGCTCAGCTTGTGTAACCTGCACACTCAAAACACGTTGAGCAACTAAACATTCATACCTGTCAGCATCTTCAGGAGCCATGTATTGCGTCTCATGATCAGAATCGTCTCCACCGTGTTCGTCACGTGTAATAAGAGCCAAAGTCTCCTCATCATAGTCACTAGCGGACTCATACCCACCATCCTCAGTAACAATCATCACACGCTTAGATGGGCATTCTCTCGCATAATGACCTCCACCCTTGCAACGTCGACAAATAATATCATGTGTTTGCCCTGTTGATGCCATGGATGAAGAAGAGCTCTTTGCAGGCCCAGAAGGTGTGCTCTTGGCAGATAGTGGTGATTGTGCCTGCTTTATTGTATCACGGTTGGAGGTGGCAGCCGACGGAGGCGCCGGTGTAGCAGAACGTGTGGAAGTAGATGATGCACGTGGTGTCCATGATGAAGGTCGACCTGCAGAAAAGTTAGTCCGCGCCAATGCCTGTCGATCCTGCACTTCACGTTCAGCTTTACAAGCAAGATGGAATAAACGAGTGATATTAGTATACTCCTTATACTCTAGAATCGTCTGAATCTCTCTATTTAATCCACCCATAAAACGTGCAAGCATAGCTTCATTCTCCTCAACAATACCACATCTAATCATGCCAGTTTGTAATTCCTGATAATATTCTTCTACAGAATTTTTCCCTGTCTTAAGCGCTGCAATTTTTGAAGTAATTCACGTTGATAATATGGTGGAACCCAACGAGTACGCATAGCAGTTTTCAAAGCAGCCCAAGTAGCAGGAATGGGATATAATCTACAATGCTCAGACCACCAAACACATGCAAAACTAGTGAATGCACAAACAGCAGCAGGAACACGTCTCTCCTCGGGATATTGTAAACATGTAAATCGTTGTTCAGTTTCTAACTCCCAAGTAAGATATATATCAGGAACATATCTACCCTCAAATGGTGGAATATTCAAATTTTAGTTTAGGGAGATGGTCATGATCTCGTACCTGAGGGTGAGCCCTACCATTGCCATTATTTGCATGTGCGACCTGATGTTGTTGTGGTGGCACGTTAGTTCTGGATTTGATCAACCTCAATCCTCGTAATCGCCAGCAAAATCATCCTCCGTCCGCATCAGCAAGCAGGAGCCACAGAAGTATCAACAGCAGCACCAAACAGTTTGGCCAGGTGCAAGAGGGAGACGGCTCGCTCGCGGAGGCTGTTTCACGATGTGTAGTAGTCATTGTTGTTGTGTGTAGTAGTTGCGTTAGGTGCAGCCGGTGGTGGTGGTGGAAGACGCCGCGAGCCAATTCATTAAAACCTGTCATCGAGCTTTGTTTCGAACGTCTTCTCCATGATCATCTATCTTCTCCATGGCCTCTTCAAATCTGTTTAGCACATCCTGCACCTGTCCATTCATCATTTGCTGAAATTTATCATGCAACTCCTGATTCGTCATGTCTCCCAGTCAGTCTCGTCGGCTGTGATCCTGCCATGGTTAAGACAATAGAAAAACACCACAAGAATATGATCCTACAGAATACTTAACAAGAGGTGTGGTGGCGGGTGTCCACAAATCCGTCAAGCAAATCTCAAATTCTTACCAGTTCTTACCCAGCAGCAGGCGGTGATCGGCAACCGTTGTAGTCAAAACTCTCAAAAGCTTGGATAGAGCGATTGCCAGGGAGAGTCAAACGCACGACGTAGAGGTATGTGGAGCTGGGAAGGCTTATAGTATGGTAGCAAAAAGGTCAGCAATAATCAATTCAGAGATGCAAAGTTGAATAAACGCTCAATGCACGGTACTGTGCTGGTCCTAGGCTAGACCGTGCTAGAGACGCGAGCCTAGAACACTAACAAAATCACGGCGCTGCACGTAAATAAGGGAAAAGCACACTCTGGAACTTTTTTTTTTGCTTTTTTTTGCGCTCCTCTTTTTTTTTGCGAAAAATCACTATAATGGCGAGTGTCTCAAAACTCTTCCCTCGTCAAACTGATAGGATGGGCACGAAAATTTTCACTTTTTTTTTTCGGAAATCAGGGCAGCGACGACGAAAAAGTGCGACAAAAAATCACTATGATGGCACGTGGCTCAAAAGACTCAGAAAAGCCTAAAAATAGGATAGGGAAAAAATATTTTTGCCCGTGAAAATTTTGGCCTAAAAACTGCCCGGGGGTCTCCAGACTTTTTTTTTCCGAGACCTACGCAGGCAAGGAAACACGAATCGGAATTGAGATTGATCTCAAGAACAAACCTAATATGAGAAGAACTCGGATTGGTGGTGGATATATGGTTGTGGTATATGGCAGCGGTGGTGGTATATGGTAGCGGTGGTGGTATATGGATAGAGATTGATGGTGGTATATGGATACGGATTGGTAGTGGTATATGGATAAGGATTCAGAGCGGTGGCGGATAAGCAAAAGTGGTAGATGGGCGATGATGATGGTGCGGCGGCGGCGTGACAACTTATGACCAGAACTCGAAACTCTAAAAGACTAGACTCTAAGACCAGCAACTTGACACGACGATGCAACCGCAAATTCAACAAAGCAAAAACCCTAAAAAGATTATGCAAAGGCTCAGATTGGTTCGGATATGATGAACTAACCCTAATTTTTTGTGTGTGGCTTTTTCGTGGACTGTAGGTATGAAGAACAGACTCGATCTAATCTACGAAAAACTGTAAAATCTCACCGAGCAACCTGGAAATCTGATACCAGAAATCCTCTCAAGAAAAATGAAATACTTGATATCTTTTATAATGGACTAATCGATGCTTCCAGAGACCACCTGGATAGTTGTGCTGGTTGTGTTTTCAGGGAAAGAACAGTTGATCAAGCTGAATTGCTATTGAATAATATGTTGAGTAATGAAAATGATTGGACACTTCCTGAACCAACTCCTAAGCCAACTCCGAAGAAAAGGGGTATTCTATTTCTCAGTCCTGAAGATATGCAAGAGGCAAAGAAATCTATGAAAGAAAAATGTATTAAAGCTGAAGATGTTAAGAATTTACCACCTATTGAAGAAATACATGGTCTTGATAACCCGACACAGGTAGTAAAGGTAAATTCTCTCTATAGATTTGATGAAGGTGATATTCCTCGTAATAAGTCTGCTAGCCATTGCTTGGATGAGTTTGATAATTTTATTGTTAAACAAGAAAACTTCAATGCTTATGTTGGTAGACAATTGAAACACAATGCTTATACGATTGAACACTTGAGCGATTATATGTCTAGAGTTAAATGTGAACTTAAACTTATTAGTAAACATGCTTCTATGGTTACCACTCAAGTAGAACAAGTACTTAAAGCTCAGAATGATTTGCTCAATGAATTAAATAATAAGAAAAATGATAATGATGTTAGAGTTATGACTAGAGGGGGTAAAATGACTCAGGAACCTTTGTATCCCGAGGGCCATCCTAAGAGAATTGAGAAAGATTCTCAGAGAACTAATGTTGATGCACCTAGTTCTAAAAGGAAGAAAAACAAAAATGATAGGACTTTGCATGCTTCTATTGAACCTGTCGTAGACACACCCGAGAATCCCAATGATATTTGTATTTCTGATGCTAAAACACAATCAGGTAATGAACATGAACCTAGTGATAATGTTAATGATGATGTTCATGTTGATGCTCAACCTAGCAATGACAATGATGTAGAGATTGAACCTGCTGTTGATCTTGATAACCCACAATCAAAGAGTCAACGTTATGATATGAGAGACTTTGTTGCTAGGAAGCACAGTAAAAGAAAGAGAACCATGGGTTCAGAAACCCATGCCTTTTCCTCCTAAACCATCCAAGAAAAAGGATGATGAGGATTTTGAGCGCTTTGCTGAAATGATTAGACCTATCTTTTGCGTATGCGTTTGACTGATATGTTTAAAATGAATCCTTATGCTAAGTACATGAACAATATTGTTACTAATAAAAGAAAGATACCGGAAGCTGAAATTTCCACCATGCTTGCTAATTAAACTTTTAAGGGTGGAATACCTAAGAAACTAGGAGATCCAGGAGTACCAACTATACCATGCTCCATTAAAAGAAACTATGTTAAAACTGTTTTATGTGATCTTGGAGCCGTTGTTAGTGTTATGCCTCTCTCTTTATATCGTAGACTTGATTTCACTAAGTTGACACCTACTAAAATATCTTTGCAAATGGCCGATAAATGAAATGCTATACCCATTGGTATTTGTGAGGATGTGCCTGTTGTGGTTGCAAACGTTACTATTTTGACGGACTTTGTTATTCTTGATATTCCCGAGGATGATAGTATGTCGATTATCCTTGATAGACCCTTTTTGAATACTGCAGGGGCTGTTATTGATTGCAACAAAGGCAATGTCACTTTTCATGTCAATGGTAATGAGCATACGGTAAACTTTCCGAGGAAACAACCTCAAGTCCACAGTATCAATTCTATTGGAAAAATTCCAACAATTACTATTGGAGGTTTTGAATTTCTTCTTCCTACTGTCAAGAAGAAATATGATATTCTTATTGTTTGGGATGTGCATATCCCAGTTGAGGTAACCTAGTGTTATTCGAAATTTCTTCGATTCAGAATGAGTTTGTTAACAAGACTTGATCAACCTTGTTAGTGGATTCCTTTTGATGAGCATGAGATGGATGAAGTTAGAAAGCACAACCTTCTGTACCCTCTTTTTACTTTCCGCTATTTAGATTAAATAAAGAAAAAATTATATTTTTTGTCTGTTTTCTGAATTATCCTTGCAATAAAAAATACCCCGAAAATAAAAGTTCTCCAAGTGCCCTGAAAATTTAATATGATTTTTTCCAGAATATTTAAGAATTATTGGCACTGAGAACGCACCAGGGGGACCCATCATGTGCCCACGAGGGTGGAGGGCACGCCCACCCCCTCGGCGCGCCCCCCAACCTCGTGGACCCCACGTGGGTCCCCTCCACTTATTCTTGCACCCACACACTTCGTCTTCCTCCAGAAAAAATCATCCACCAGCTCAAACCCGTGTTCTAGCTCATCTTGCTGCCATTTTTGATCTCCTTGCTCAAACCTCCATTCACAAAACTTCTTTGGGGGATTGTTCCTCGATACGTGACTCCTCCAATGGTCCAATTAGTTTTTGTTCTAGTGCTTTATTTATTGCAAATTTTTGCTGCTTAGGTGACCCTATTCTTGAGATTGCATATCAAATTTATGTGGTCAAAAGTAGTTTTAATGCATGATATGGCCTCTAGGCACTTGTAGGAGTAGTTGCTATCAATCTTGTCGAGTATGGTTTACTTTTATTTCGAGTTACTAAAAATTTCAGAAAATTTTCAGAGGAAGAAATATGTTTAGGAAAATGTACCAAGGTGGTTCCTCAAAGAAGCAAGGACCCAGGCCCGCGATACATGAGCCGGACTATGAACTACCATGAGAAGCTCAAGTGCGGCCTTGTGAATGGCCGTCAGAAGATTTTATGGTCCAAGCAGGAATTAAGGAGGAATTCGACGCGTATGTGCGTAATGCTAAACTTGAGGGCTTCATGTCAGATAAGTGCCCTCAATATTATCACCTAACTGATACCTTTGTGAGAAGATTTAAATTTACATCATCACGCAATTCTCACACTGTCCTGTTTGATCTCTGTGATAAATCTTATACCATGGACTTAGATGATTTTAATACTGCTTGTAAACTCCCGCAGTGGGGTAGTGTTAGTGAACCTCGCAAATCTGAATTTAAAGAATTTCTTGCTAGTATCACTGTGGGAGAATCTAGAGAAATAACACAAGTTGCCATAGGGAGCATTCACTTTCCTGCCATACATTATTTTGCTCTCTTTATAGGTAGATGCATCAATGGTAAGGATGAGGCATGTCACATGTGTGTCCCCGATCTTAGTGTTCTCAAGAGTGCTGTATTAGGAGATAAACAATACAACTTGGGGGCCATTGTTGCACGTAGGTTGCATAATAACAGTATTATTGGAGACTTGTTTGGTGGAATTTATGCAACCCGTTTAGCTAATTTTCTTGAGATACCCATACATGAGAATGATATTGAATTGCCTCTTGCTTATCTAGATTATAATGCTATGGTTCGTCATCAGTTTTTTGAGAGGAACGATCAGTTCCTCCAGTACGACTAATCTTTGACAGATGGCGCACCGTCCATGTTTCTCTCCCTGCTCCTACTTTCTTTGACTTTCAGACAAAAGGGAGATATGTTATAACGAGGGAGGAGGCGAACGAGTACGAGAGGAGGATGGAGGAAGCCCACCTCCAAGCTGCAGCTCATGAGGCAATAGCCACTGCATCCCAGTATGACCCCAGTCACAACTTTGGATTTCCACCAGGCTAGCCGTGGCCATAGACAAACTTAGGCCAAAAGCCTAAGCTTGGGGGAGTACGTATCTCTCACCGACATTACGTTCATGTTCACACACTCATGCCAGTTGTCGGTGCTCATACTTTTTCATTGTATCATCCATGCTAGTTTGATTTCTTTTTCTGGCATTCTTCTTGTGTGTTTGAAAACCCTTAAGAAAAAACAAAAAAAAAGTTGTAGCTTTTAGCTAGTTTACTTTCCATGCTTGTAGTAGTAGTAATTAAAAAGAAAACCCAAAAAAGATTTCTCGTTCTTCTGTTGCTTGTTGGGAGCTTTCCCGTGTAAATAGTTTTGTTTCTTTTCTTTTTCTTTGGGGGTCGAGAGGAGAAGACCATAATGAAAATGTTGAGTGGCTCTCATATGCATTATTGCTGATCTAACAAAGAGCCCATATTACCTTGTCTTCTCCCATGTATTGAATGCTTGCAGATTCGAGCTTAGTCCAATGCACGTGCACTATTATTGTTATCCACACTATTCGGTTGTGCAAGTGAAAGGCAATAATGACGATATATGATGAACTGATTGAGATGAGAAAACCTGGTATGAACTCGACCTCTCTTGTTTTTGTAAATATGATTAGGTCATCGTTCTTGATTCAGCCTATTATGAATGAAACACGTTTGCAATGACAATTAGAGATTATAGTTGCTCATGCCATGCTTAATTTGATAGGAGTTTATAATGGTTTACCTTGCGTGCCAACATGCTATTAAAATGGTTGTGATGTGGTATGATAGGCTGGTATCCTTTGAATAATTCGAGTGGCTTGACTTGGCGCATGTTCCCGCATGTAGTTGAAACAAAATCAACATAGCCTCCATGATATTTATGTTCATGGTGAATTATATCCTACTCATGCTTGCATTTAGTGTTGATTAATTTTAGTGCATGTTCATGACTGTTGTCGCTCTCTAGCTGGTCGCTTCCCAGTCTCTTTCTAGCCTTCACTTGTACTAAGCGGGAATACTGCTTGTGCATCCAACTCCATAAACTCCAAAAGTTATTCCATATGAGTCCACCATACCTTCCTATATGCGGTATCTACCTACCGTTCCAAGTAAATTTGTATGTGCCAAACTCTAAACCTTCAAATGAAATTCTGTTTTGTATGCTCGAATAGCTCATGTATCAACTAGGGCTATCTGTATCTTCCATGCTAGGCGGGTTATTCTCAAGAGGAGTGGACTCTGCTCCTCACTCACGAGAAAATGGCTGGTCACCAGGATGCCCAGTCCCATGCTCAAATCAAATCAAAATAATTGCAAACAAAACTCCACCAGGATTGTTGTTAGTTGGAGGCACCCGTAGTTTCAAGCGAGCCATGGATTGATGCTTGTTGGTGATGGGGAGTATAAACTTTGCCATTCTGCTTGGGAACCGCCTATAATGTGTGTAGCATGGAAGATATCAAGATCTCTCGGTTGTTATGTTGACAATGAAAGTATACCACTCAAAATATTATTTATCTCTATTTCAAAACCGAGCTCTGGAACCTCTACAAATCCCTGCTTCCCTCTGCGAAGGGCCTATCTATTTACTTTTATGTTGACTCATCATCCTCTTTTTAAAAAGCACCAGTTGGAGAGCATTGTTGTCATTTGCATGTATTATTATTAGTTTACATCGAGTATGACTTGGCTGGATCTCTTTTAACATGAATTACAATTTCCAATCAGCCCTTGATCTTCAGTGGTGCTCTGCATTTATGTTTTGCGGTCTTACAAAGGGCTAGCGAGATACCATCTTGTTATATCATATTATGATTATTTTGAGAAAGTGTTATCATCCGAGATTTATTATTATTGCTCGCTAGTTGATTATTCCATTGATATGAGTAAACATGAGACCTAAATGTTATTGTGAATATGGTTAGTTCATAATCTTTGCTGAAAACTTGAATGCTGGCTTTACATATTTACAACAACAAGAGCAAACAAAGTTTGTAAAAGTTTTTCTTTATCACTTTCAGTTTGTCAACTGAATTGCTTGAGGACAAGCAAAGGTTTAAGCTTGGGGGAGTTGATACGTCTCCAACGTATCTACTTTTCAAAACACTTTTGCCCTTGTTTTGGACTCTAACTTGCAATATTTGAATGGAACTAACCTGGACTGACATTGTTTTCAGCAGAATTGCCATGGTGTTATTTTTGTGCAGAAATAAAAGTTCTTGGAATGACCTGAAAATCAACGAAGAATATTTTCAGAATATATAAAAAATACTAGAAAAGGAATCAAGGCCAGGGGCCCACACCTTGTCCATGAGGGTGGGGGTGCTACCTCTTGAGCACTGCGTTGGATTTCCCCGAAGAGGAAGGAATGATGCAGCAAAGTAGCGTAAGTATTTCCCTCAGTTTTTGAGAACCAAGGTATCAATCCAGTAGGAGGCTACGCTCGAGTCCCCCGTACCTACACAAAAACAATAGCTCAACGCAACCAACGCGCTTAGGGGTTGTCAATCCCTTCACGGTCACATACGAAAGTGAGATCTAATAGAGATGATAAATAATATTTTTGGTATTTTTGGTATAGAGATGCAAAGTAAATAAAGTAAAAGCAAAGCAATAATAAAGTGATGAAGATTGATATGATGAGAAAGAGACCCGGGGGCCATAGGTTTCACTAGTGGCTTCTCTCAAGAGCATAAGTATTCTACGGTGAGTGAACAAATTACTGTTGAGCAATTGACAGAATTGAGCATAGTTATGAGAATATCTAGGTATGATCATGTATATAGGCATCACGTCCGAGACAAGTAGACCGAAACGATTCTGCATCTACTACTATTACTCCACTCATCGACCGCTATCCAGCATGCATCTAGAGTATTAAGTTAAAAATAGAGTAACGCCTTAAGCAAGATGACATGATGTAGAGGGATAGTTTCATGCAATATGATAAAAACCCCATCTTGTTATCCTCGATGGCAATGATACAATACGTGCCTTGCTGCCCCTTCTGTCACTGGGAAAGGACACCACAAGATCGAACCCAAAGCTAAGCACTTCTCCCATGGCAAGAACAACCAATCTAGTAGGCCAAACCAAACTGATAATTCGAAGTGACTTGCAAAAATTATTCAGAGAAGATTCAAATATTATTCATAGATAGACTTGATCATAAACCCACAATTAATCAGTCTCAACAAACACATCGCAAAAAGAAGATTACATCGAATAGATCTCCACGAGAGAGGGGGAGAACATTGTATTGAGATCCAAAAAGAGAGAATGATGAGGACATCAATACCATTGTTACACCCACAGCCCCTGCTGCTGTACATACTGGACCAATTACTAGAGCTCGCGCACGCCAATTGAATTATCAGGTACTTTCGTTTCTTGGTAACGATTCTAATGTTCATGTGAATATGATGCTGCCTAAGTTGGATACATTTGTTTTGCTTACAAATGAAGGGCCTAGCTTGGACAAGAAAGATGAACCTTGGAGCAAGTTCAAGCATGGAGATGATGGCAAGCGCAAGGGGAACAAGAACGGAGCTACAAGTGATGATTCCAGGACTCTGAAGCCACCATAATGAGTGCATGAAGCATGGGACGAAATATACAAGATGCCACTTCATAAATTTCGTCCAGAGGCTATTCTAGGTGCTGCGCCACCTTATTATTGGCCCAGACCCATGTATTTTCGAAATACTTAAGTATAGGCTGTTTTTAGAGTCCGTATGTGTGGGGAAACAAGAGTTAGGGTTGGTTTCGGACCCCTCCACCAAGGGCCACGAAATTCCCCCTCTCTCCTCCATATATACAGCCCTTAGGGCATCATTTAGACTTTGGGTTTTGTTTAGATTAAAAGTTCGCCATAGCTGCAACTTCGCGTACTTCGTTTGTGTCCAACGACTAGACCAAGACATCACAGAACGCCACCTTGATGAATAAAGCTTTCATCTTATATTCGCAATATCCAGATTGCAATCTCAGTTTCTTGCTTGTTCTTCATTTGCTCGCAGGAAACAGGCCCTCGTGGTCAGGTTGAACGTGCTCCGACGTGGTCAATAACCCCTCGGAGTTGGTTTAGCGATTGCTAAGGCGCGACGTCCTCGCACGTTCGTAGTCGGATCGTCAAAGTCGACTTCCTCTAAAACGATAGCCACCATCTCATCGAAAGACGGGACACCTTTGCCTCTATCAGAGAAGAAGCCATCTAGCTACTAGCTATGGACCCGTAGGTCTGAAGTAAACTACTCACACTTCATCGGAGGGGCTTGGATGTTGATGTAGAAGCCCTCCATGATCGATGCCTCCTCTGGTGGAGCTCCGGAACAGGCCCCAAGATGGGATCTCGTGGATACAGAAAGTTGCGGCGGTGGAATTAGGTTTTTGGCTCTGTCCCCAATCGTTTGGGGGTACGTGGATATATATAGGAGGAAGAAGTACGTCGGTGGAGCTTCGAGGGGCCCACGAGGCAGGGGGCGCACCCTAGGGGGCGCGCCCCCTACCCTCGTGACCACCTCGTGGCTTTCTTGACGGAGGGTCCAAGTCTCCTGGATCTTATCTGATGAGAAAATCACGTTTGCGAAGGTTTCATTCCGTTTGGACTCCGTTTGATATTCCTTTTCTTCGAAACCCTAAAACAGGCAAAAAAACAGCAATTCTGGGTTGGGCCTCCAGTTAATAGGTTAGTCCCAAAAATAATATAAAAGTGGATAATAAAGCCCAATAATGTCTGAAACAGTAGATAATATAGCATGGAGCAATCAAAAATTATAGATACATTGGAGACGTATCAAGCATCCCCAAGCTTAATTCCTTCTCGTCCTCGAGTAGGTAAATGATAAAAACAGAATTTTTGATGCGGAGTGCTACTTGGCATAATTTCAATGTAAATCTTATTAATTGTGGTACGAATATTCAGATTCAAAAGATTCAAGACAAAAGTTCATATTGATATAAAAATAATAATACTTCAAGCATACTAACACAACAATTATGTCTTCTCAAAATATCATGGCCAAAGAAAGCTATCCCTACAAAATCATATAGTCTGGCTATGCTCTATCTTCACCACACAAAGTATTTAAATCATGCACAACCCCGATGACAAGCCAAGCAATTGTTTCATACTTTTGACATTCTCAAAACTTCTTCGATCTTCACGCAATACATGAGTGTGAGCCATGGATATAGCACTATAGGTGGAATAGAATGGTGGTTGTGGAGAAGACAAAAAGGGAGAAGATAGTCTCACATCAACTAGGCGTATCAACGGGCTATGGAGATGCCCATCAATAGATATCAATGTGAGTGAGTAGGGATTGCCATGTAATGGATGCACTAGAGCTATAAGTATATGAAAGCTCAAAAGAAACTAAGTGGATGTGCATCCAACTCGCTTGCTCACGAAGACCTAGGGCATTTTGAGGAAGCCCATCATTGGAATATACAAGCCAAGTTCTATAATGAAAAATTCCCACTAGTATATGAAAGTGACATAATGAGAGACTCTCTATCATGAAGATCATGGTGCTACTTTGAAGCACAAGTGTGGTAAAAGGATAGTAACATTGTCCCTTCTCTCTTTTTCTCTCATTTTTTTATTTTATTTGGGCCTTTCTCTTTTTTTATGGCCTCTTTTTTTTATTTTTTTCGTCCGGAGTCTCATCCTGACTTGTGGGGGAATCATAGTCTCCATCATCCTTTCCTCACTGGGACAATGCTCTAATAATGATGATCATCACACTTTTATTTACTTACAACTCATGAATTACAACTCGATTCTTAGAACAAAATATGACTCTATATGAATGCCTCCGGCGGTGTACCGGGATATGCAATGAATCAAGAGTGACATGTATGAAAGAATTATGAACGGTGGCTTTGCCACAAATACGATGTCAACTACATGATCATGCTAGCAATATGACAATGATGGAGCGTGTCATAATGAAAGGAACGGTGGAAAGTTGCATGGCAATATATCTCGGAATGGCTATGGAAATGCCATGATAGGTAGGTATGGTGGCTGTTTTGAGGAAGGTATTTGGTGGGTGTATGATACCGGCGAAAAGTGCACGGTATTAGAGATGCTAGCAATGGTGGAAGGAAGGAAAGTGTGTATAATCCATGGACTCAACATTAGTCATAAAGAACTCATATACTCATTGCAAAAATCTAGAAGTTATTAAAGCAAAGTATTATGCGCATGCTCCTAGGGGGATATATTGGTAGGAAAAGAGTTCGTCCCCGACCGCCACTCATAAGAAAGACAATCAATAAATAAATCATGCTCCGACTTCATCACATAACGGTTCACCATACGTGTATGCTACGGGAATCACAAACTTTAACACAAGAATTCTCAAATTCACAACTACTCAACTAGCATGACTCTAATATCACCATCCTCATATCTCAAAACAATTATCAAGCATCAATTTCTTCTTAGTATTCAACACACTCATACGAAAGTCTTATTATTAATCTTGCATACCAAGCATATTAGGATTTTAAGCAAATTACCATGCTATTAAGACTCTCAAAATAATCTAAGTGAAGCATGAGAGATCAATAGTTTCTATAAAACAAATCCACCACCGTGCTCTAAAGATATAAGTGAAGCACTAGAGCAAAACTATAAAGCTCAAAAGATATAAGTGAAGTACATGGAGTAAAATTATATAACTCAAAAGATATAACTGAAGCACACAGAGTATTCTATCAAATTCCAAATCATGTATGGCTCTCTCAAAAGGTGTGTACAGCAAGGATGATTGTGGTAAACTAATAAGAAAATACTCAAATCATAAAAGACGCTCCAAGCAAAACACATATCATGTGGTGAATAAAAATATAGCTCCAAGTAAAGTTACCGATAGAAGTAGACGAAAGAGGGGATGCCTTCCGGGGCATCCCCAACATTTGGCTTTTAGGTGTCCTTAGATTATCTTGGGGCTTCCATGGGCATCCCAAAGCTTAGGCTCTTGCCACTCCTTGTTCCATAATCCATCAAATCTTTACCCAAAACTTGAAAACTTCACAACACAAAACTTAAAGTAGAAAACTCGTGAGCTCCGTTAGCGAAAGAAAACAAAAGACCACTTCAAGGCACTGTAATGAACTCATTCTTTATTTATATGGGTGTTAAACCTACTGTATTCCAACTTCTCTATGGATTATAAACTATTTTACTAACCATAGATTCATCAAAATAAGCAAACAACACATGAAAAACAGAATCTGTCAAAAACAGAACAGTCTGTAGTAATCTATAGCTAGCGCAAGATCTGGAACCCCAAAAATTCTAAAATAAATTGCTGGACGTGAGGAATTTATCTATTAAACATCTGCAAAAATAATTAACTAAATATCACTTTAAAAATAAAAATGATAGCAGTTCTCGTGAGCGCTAAAGTTTCTGTTTTTTACAACAAGTTCAACAAGACTTTCCCCAAGTCTTCCCAACGGTTCTACTTGGCAAAAACACTAATTAAACACAAAAAACACAACCAAAACAGAGGCAAGATAATTTATTTATTAAATAACAGCAAGGAATAATATTGGGTTGTCTCCCAACAAGCGCTTTTCTTTAAAGCCTTATAGCTAGGCATAATATTTCAATGATGCTCACATGAAAGACAAGAATTGAAGCACAAAGAGTGATGAGGACATCAATACCATTGTTACACCCACAGCCCCTACTGTTACATATACTGGACCAATTACTAGAGCTCGCGCACGCCAATTAAATTACCAGGTACTTTCGTTTCTTGGTAATGATTCTAATGTTCATGAGATTATGATGCTGCCTAAATTGGATACATTTGTTTTGCTTACAAATGAAGGGCCTAGCTTGGAGAAGGATGAACATTGGAGCAAGAACACGCATGGAGTTGATGGCATGCGCAAGGGGATCAAGAACGGAGTTACAAGTGATGATTTCAGGACTTTGAAGCCGCCATAAGGAGTGCATGAAGCCTTGGACGAAATATACAAGATGCCACTTCATAATATTCGTCCATAGGCTATTCTAGGTGCTGCATCACCTTATTAATGGGCCAGGCCCATGTAATTTCGAAATACTTAAGTATAGGCTATTTTTAGAGTCCGTATGTGTGGGGAAACAAGAGTTAGGGTTGGTTTCGGACCCCACCCTCAAGGGCCACGAAATTCCCCTCTCTTCCTCCATATATACAGCCCTTAGGGCGTCGTTTAGACTTGGGTTTTGTTTAGATTAAAAGTTCACCATAGCTGCAACTTCGCGTACTTCGTTTGTGTCCAACGACCAGACCAAGACGTCACAGAACCCCACCTTGATCAATAAAGCTTTCATCTTATATTCGCAATATCCAGATTGCAATCTCAGTTTCTCAAAAACTTTTGCGCTCACGAAAACAATTCTCATTATTAACCAGAGAGCGATAAAATACCAATTCTTTTTTCAGAAGATTAATATACGAATTTGCCAGGTCGTCCGAATTTTTCAGAGTTTTTCGAGTTATAGAAGTATTCAAAATATCCAGATTGCTACAGACTGTTCTGTTTTTGATAGATTTTGTTTTCTTTGCGTTGTGTACTTGTTTTGATGATTCTATGGTTTTCTTTGATGAGTTTTTGGCTTAGAAAAGTTGGAATACAGTAGATATAATGCAAGAACTGATGAGGACATCAATACCATTGTTACACCCACAGCCCCTGCTGCTATACATACTGGACCAATTACTAGAGCTCGTGCACGCCAATTAAGTTATCAGGTACTTTCGTTTCTTGGTAATGATTTTAATGTTCATGAGAATATGATGCTGCCTAAATTGGATACATTTGTTTTGCTTACAAATGAAGGGTCTGGCACGGATAAGAGGGATGAACACTGGAGCAAGATCAAGCATGGAGATGATGGCATGCGCAAGGGGATCAAGAACGGAGTTACAAGTGTTGATTTCAGGGCTTTGAAGCCACCATAAGGAGTGTATGAAGCCTTGGACGAAATATACAAGATGCCACTTCATAAATTTCGTCCAGAGGCTATTCTAGGTGCTGCATCACCTTATTATTGGGCCAGGCCCATGTATTTTCGAAATACTTAAGTATAGGCTGTTTTTAGAGTCCGTATGTGTGGGGAAACAAGAGTTAGGGTTGATTTCGAACCCCTCCTCAAAGGGACACGAAATTCCCCCCTATTCCTCCATATATATACAGCCCTTAGGGCGTCGTTTAGACTTTGGGTTTTGTTTAGATTAAAAGTTCGCCATAACTGCAACTTCGTGTACTTCGTTTGTGTCCAATAAAGCTTTCTTCTTATATTCGAAATATCCAGATTGCAATCTTAGTTTCTTGCTTGTTCTTCGTTTGCCTGCAGGAAATAGACCTTCGTGGTCAGGTTGATCGTGCTCCGGCGTGGTCAATAACCTCTCGGAGTTGGTTTAGCGATTGCTAAGGCGCGACGTCCTCGCACGTTCGTAGTCGGATCGTCAAAGTCGACTTCCTCCAAAACGATACCACCATCTCATCGAAAGACGGGACACCTTTGCCCCTATGAAGTGGTATCAGATTTCCAGGTTGCTCGGTGAGATTTTACAGTTTTCGTAGTTTAGATCAAGTCTGTTCTTCATACCTACAGTCCACGAAAAAGCCACAAAAAAATTAGGGTTAGTTCATCATATCCGAACTAGTCTGAGCCGTTGCATAGTCTTTTCATTATTTTGCTTTGTTGAATTTGCGGTTGCATCATCGTGTCTAGTTGCTGGTCTTAGAGTCTAGTCTTTTAGAGTTTCGAGTTCTGGTCATAAGTTGTCACGTCGCTGCCGCACCATCGTCATCGTTCCAACCATATACAACCACCACCAAAATATTCCTTACCGCTGCCATATACATCCACCTGTCCACCACCAATCCGAGTCCACATATACATCCGCCTGTCCACAACCAATCTGAGTCCACATATACATTTGTCTGCCCACCACTAATTCGAGTCCACATATACATCCGCCTGTCCACCACCAACCCGAGTCCACATATACATCTGCCTGTCCACCACCAATCCGAGTTCTTTTCATATTAGGTTTGTTTTCGAGATCCATCTAGTTTTTGTTTTGTGTTTCGTTGCCTGAGTAGGTCTTGAAAAAAGAAGTCTGGAGACCTCGGGCAATTTTTAGGCCAAAATTTCGGCGACCAAAAATATTTTTTCCCTATCCTATTTTTAGGTCCCACAAAGCGTTTTGAGACCCTCTCCATCATAGTGAGTTTTTGTCGCATTTTTTCGTCGTCGCTGCCCTGATTTCCAAAAAAAGTCAATTTTTATTTCGTGCCCATCCTGTCAGTTTGACGAGGGAAGAGTTTTGAGACACTCGCCATTATAGTGAAATTTCACAAAATAGGAGGAGCGCAAAAAAAAGAGGAGCACCAAAAAAAACAGAGCGAAAAAAAATTCCAGAGTGGGTTTTTCCTTATTTACGTGCAGCGCCGTGATTTTGTTAGTGTTCTAGGCTCGCGTCTCTAGCACGGTCTAGCCTAGGACCAGCACAGTACCGTTGTTGAGCGTTTCTTCAACTTTGCATCTGTGAATTGATTATTGCTGACCCTTTTTGCTACCATATTATAAGCCTTCCCAGGTCCACATACATCTACGTCATGTGTTTGACTCTCCCTAGTAATCGCTCTATCCAAGCTTTGAGAGTTTTGACTACGACGGTTGCCGATCACCGCCTGCTGCTGGGTAAGAACTGGTAGGAATTTGATATTTGCTTGATGGATTTGTGACACCCACCACCACCACCACTTCCTAGTAGTCTGTAGTATCATATTCTTGTGTGTTTCTATTGCTGCTAACCATGGCAGGATCACAAGCCGATGAGACAGATTGGGAGAACATGACGAACAAAGAGCTACATGATAAATTTCAGCAAATGATGAGTGGACAGGTGCAAGATGTGCTAAACAGATTTGAAGAGGCCATGGAGAAGATAGATGACATGGAGAAGACGTTTGAAACAAAGCTCGATAACAAGTTTAATGAATTGCTCGCGCGTCTTCCCCCCCCCCCCACCACCAACTGCACCTAACGCACCTCTACAACAACAACAACAACATCGCCTTCCAAATCAACTGGGACGGGCACTGTGCATTCCCTTGAGCCTGGTCAAAATTCTGGTGCCGCTGTTGATGCTTCTGTAGCTCCTGCTACTACTGCAGAGGTGGAGGACCATTACAAGGATGAGGTTGATCAAAATCAGAACTACGTGCAACCACCAGCACCACCGCCACCAGGTCCTCATGCATATCATCGCAATGGTAGGGCTGCACAACCACCTCAGGTACATGATCATGACCATCTCCCTAAACTGAAATTGAACATTCCACCAATTGAGGGTAGATATGTTCCTGATATATATCTTACTTGGGAGTTAGAAAATGAACAACGACTTACATGTTTACAATATCCTGAGGAGAGACGTGTTCCTGCTGCTGTTTGATATTTCACTAGCTTTGCATGTGTTTGGTGGTCTGAACATTGTAGATTATCTCCTATTCCAGCTACTTGGGCTGCTTTGGAAACTGCTATGCGTACTCGTTGGGTTCCACTATATTATCAACGTGAATTACTTCAAAAATTGCAGCGTTTAAGACAAGGAAAAAAATTCTGTAGAAGAATATTATCAGGAATTACAAACTGGCATGATTAGATGTGGTATTGTTGAGGAGAATGAAGCTATGATTGCACGTTTTATGGGTGGATTAAATAGAGAGATTTAGACCATTCTAGAGTATAAGGAGTATACTAATATCACTCATTTATTCCATCTTGCTTATAAAGCTGAACGTGAAGTGCAGGATCGATAGGCATTGGCGCGAACTAGCTTTTCTGCAGGTCGATCTTCATCATGGACACCACGTGCATCCTCTACTTCCACTACTCCAGGACCTCCATCAGGTGCCACCTCCAGCCGTGATACAAGAAAGCAGGCACAACCACCACTATCTGCCAAGAGCACACCTGTCGGGCCTGCGTAGAGCTCTTCTTCTTCCATGGCATCAACAGGGCACACAAGTGATATTATTTGTCGTCGTTGTAAGGGAAGAGGACATTTTGCGAGAGAATGCAAATATTAGCGTGTGATGATTGCTACTGAGGATGGTGGGTATGAGTCCGCTAGTGACTATGATGAGGAGACTTTGGCTCTTATTACACATGAAGAACACGGTGGAGATGATTTTGATCATGAGACGCAATACATGGCTGCTGAAGATGCTGACAGGTATGAATGTTTAGTTGCTCAATGTGTTTTGAGTGTGCAGGTTACACAAGCTGAGCAAAATCAGAGGCATAATTTGTTCCATACAAAGGGAGTTGTGAAGGAACGTTCTGTTCGCGTCATCATAGATGGAGGGAGCTGCAACAACTTGGCTAGCATGGAGATGGTGGAGAAGCTATCTCTCACCACAAGACCACATCCACATCCTTACTACATCCAATGGTTCAACAACAGCGACAAGGTTAAGGTAACACGTACTGTTCGTGTGCATTTTAGTATCTCTACATATGCTGATTATGTTGATTGTGATGTGGTACCCATGCAAGCATGTTCCTTATTACTTGGTAGACCATGGAAATTTGATAAAAATTCTGTACACCATGGTAGAAATAATCAGTATACTCTTGTTCATAAGGATAGCCATATTACTTTGCTTCCTATGACTCTTGAATCCATTTTGAAAGATGATATTAATAGAGCTAATAAAGCAAAACAGGAGAAAAATAAGAGTGAAAATCAAATTGTGGCAAAAGAATTTGAGCAACAAATGAAACCTAATAATAAACCATCTAGTGTTGCTTCTGAAATTAAATTGAAAAGTGCATGTTTACTTGCCACAAAATCTGATATTGATGAGCTAGATTTCAGCAAATCTGTTTGCTATGCTTTTGTGTGCAAAGAGGCATTATTTTCATTCGAGGACGTGCCTTCCTCTTTGCCCCCTGCTGTCACTAACATTTTGCAGGAGTTCGCTGATGTCTTCCCACAAGACGTGACACTGGGATTACCACCTATTCGAGGGATTGAGCATCAAATCGACTTAATTCCCGGTGCATCGCTACCCAACCGTGCACCATACCGTACCAACCCAGAGGAGACGAAGGAGATTATGCGTCAAGTACAGGAGCTGCTCGACAAAGGTTACATACACAAATCTCTTAGTCCTTGTGCTGTTCCTATTATACTAGTGCCTAAAAAGGATGGTATGTCACGTATGTGTGTTGATTGTAGAGGCATTAGTAATATTGCTATTCGTTATCGTCATCCTATTCCTAGGCTAGATGCTATGCTCGATGAATTGAGTGGCTCTACAATTTTCTCCAAAGTTGATTTGCGTAGTGGATACCATCAAATTCGTATGAAATTGGGAGATGAATGGTAAATGGCATTTAAAACTAAGTTTGGTTTATATGAGTGGTTAGTCATGCCTTTTGTGTTAACTATAGCTTCAATCTTGGCTTTATAGCAAATATTTGGAGGAACATTTGGAACATTTACGTGCTGTTTTTATTGCTCTACGTGATGCACGTTTGTTTGGTAACCTTGGGAAGTGCACCTTCTGCACCGACCAAGTATCTTTTCTTGGCTATGTTGTTGCTCCACAGGGAATTGAAGTTGATAAAGCCAAGATTGAAGCTATTGAGAGTTGGCCGCAGCCCAAAACGGTCACACAAGTGAGGAGTTTTCTTGGCTGCACTGGTTTCTATAGGCATTTTGTGAGAGATTTCAGCACCATTGCTGCACCTCTCAACGAGCTTACAAAGAAGGATGTGCCTTTTGTTTGGGGTACCGCACCGGAAGAAGCCTTCATGGTATTGAAAGATAAGTTGACACATGCTCCTTTACTCCAACTTCCCGATTTTAATAAGATTTTTGAGCTTGAATGTGATGCTAGTGGAATTGGATTAGGAGGTGTGTTATTACAAGATGGCAAACATGTTGCATACTTTTCTGAAAAATTGAGTGGACCTAGTCTGAACTATTCTACTTATGATAAAGAATTATATGCCCTTGTTCGGACCTTAGAAACATGGCAACATTATTTATGGCCCAAGGAATTTGTTATACATTCTGATCATGAATCTTTGAAACACATTAAAAGTGAGGCAAAACTGAACCGTAGACATGCTAACTGGGTTGAATTCATTGAGACTTTCCCTTATGTCATTAAACACAAGAAGGGTAAAAAAAATGTTATTGCTGATGCATTGTCTCGTCGTTATACTATGCTTTCACAACTTGACTTTAAAATATTTGGTTTGGAGACCATCAAAGATCAATATGTGCATGATGCTGAATTTAAAGATGCATTGCAGAATTGTAAGGAAGGGAGAACTTGGAACGTTCTTAACGATGGATTTGTGTTTCGTGCTAACAAGCTATGCATTCCAGCTAGCTCCATTCGTCTTTTGTTGTTGCAGGAGGCGCATAGAGGAGGATTAATGGGACACTTTGGCGTTAATAAGATGGAGGATATACTTGCTCCACATTTCTTTTGGCCAAAGATGAGACGGGATGTTGAGCATTTTGTTGCTCGCTGCATTACATGTCAAAAAGCTAAGTCACGACTCAATCCTCATGGTTTATATATGCCTTTGCCTATACCTAGTGTTCCTTGGGAGGATATATCTATGGACTTTGTTTTAGGTTTACCTCGAACAAAGAAGGGGAGGGATAGCATATTTGTTGTCGTGGATAGGTTCTCGAAAATGGCACACTTCATACCATGTCATAAAAGCGATGATGCTGTTAATGTTGCTGATTTGTTCTTTTGTGAAATTATTCGCTTGCATGGTGTGCCAAATACTATTGTTTCAGATCATGATACTAAATTTCTTAGCCACTTTTGGAGATGTTTATGGGCTAAGTTGGGGACTAAACTGCTTTTTAATACTACTTGTCACCCCAAACTGATGGACAAACTGAAGTAGTCAATCGAACATTGTCTACTATGCTTAGGGCTGTTTTAAAGAATAATAAGATAATGTGGGAAGAATGCTTGCCTCATATTGAATTTGCTTATAATCGTTCATTGCATTCTACTACTAAGATGTGCCCTTTTGAAATTGTGTATGGTTTCCTACCTCGTGCACCTATTGATTTGTTGCCTCTTCCATCTTTGGAGAAGGTTAATTCTGATGCTAAAGAACGTGTTGAATTGATTTAAAAAATGCATGAGTTAACTAAGGAAAACATTGACCATATGAATGCTAAATATAAACATGCTGGAGATAAGGGTAGAAAACATGTTGTGTTTGCACCTGGAGATCTTGTTTGGTTACATTTGCATAAGGATAGATTTCCTAATTTGCACAAATCAAAGCTAATGCCACGTGTTGATGGTCCTTTTAAGGTGTTAGAGAAAATAAATGATAATGCATATAAACTTGAGCTGCCTGCAGATTTTGGGGTTAGTCCCACTTTTAACATTGCAGATTTGAAGCCTTATTTGGGTGAGGAAGATGAGCTTCCATCGAGGACGACTTCATTTCAAGAAGGGGAGGATGATGATGACATCAATACCATTGTTACACCCACAGCCCCTGGTGCTATACATACTGGACCAATTACTAGAGCTCGTGCTGCCTAAATTGGATACATTTGTGTTGCTTACAAATGAAGGGCCTGGCATGGATAAGAGGGATGAACACTGGAGCAAGACCGAGCATGGAGATGATGGCATGCGCAAGGGGATCAAGAACGGAGTTACAAGTGATGATTTCAGGACTTTGAAGCCACCATAAGGAGTGTATGAAGCCTTGGACGAAATATACAAGATGCCACTTCATAAATTTCGTCCACAGGCTATTCTAGGTGCTGCGGCACCTTATTACTGGGCCAAGCCCATGTATTTTCGTAATACTTAAGTATAGGCTGTTTTTAGAGTCTGTATGTGTGGGGAAACAAGAGTTAGGGTTGATTTCGGACCCCTCCTCCAAGGGCCACGAAATTCCCCTCTCTTCCTCCATATATACAGCCCTTAGGGTGTCGTTTAGACTTTGGGTTTTGTTTAGATTAAAAGTTCGCCATAGCTGCAACTTCGCGTACTTCGTTTGTGTCCAACGACCAGACCAAGACGTCATAGAACCCCACCTTTGATCAATAAAGCTTTCTTCTTATATTCGCAATATCCAGATTGCAATCTTAGTTTCTTGCTTGTTCTTCGTTTGCCTGCAGGAAATAGACCTTCGTGGTCAGGTTGATCGTGCTCCGACGTGGTCAATAACCTCTCGGAGTTTGTTTAGCGATTGCTAAGGCGCGACGTCCTTGCACGTTCGTAGTCGGATCGTCAAAGTCGACTTCCTCCAAAACGATAGCCACCATCTCATCGAAAGACGGGACACCTTTGCCCCTATCAAGAACAAAATATGAATCGGTTTACTACAGCACTTATAGTGGTGAATTTTTTCTTATACTAATGGATCTCATGAAGGTTCTGTTGAGTTTTGTGTGATCGAAGTTTTCAAGTTTTGGGTTATCTTATGACAGATGAAGGAATAAGGAGTAAGAAGAACCTAAGCATGGGGATGCCCTGGCATCCCAAGCTATTATACAAAAGAGAGCAAGCAACTAAGCTTGGGGATGCCCAGAGTGGAATCCCCTCTTTCTTCTAACGACTATTGGTATTTTACTCGAAGCTATTTTTATTTGTCACATACTATGTGTTCTTCTTGGAGTGTCTTGTATGATATGAGTCTTTGCTTGTTTTATTTTGTGTTTTAGTCTTGATCCCTTGCTGGAAACACCTATTTGAGAGAGCCAAAATTATGTCATGAATTTTAGAATTGCTCTCTATGCTTCACTTAAAATTTTTATGAGTGATGGACTTGCTCTAGTGCTTCACTTATATCCTTTTGAGCATGGTGTGCTTTAGTATTTTTGGAGAAATTCTCTCTTGCTTCACTTAGATTTATTTGAGAGTTAGTAAAATTTTCAAGAAAATTCTCTCTTGCTTCACTTAAATTAATTTGAGAGAGACAAATATTATGCTCATGATCTTCATTTATATTTGTTTGAGCTTATCAAAAGCAACACATGAAAATTAGTCCCAAAGTGATAGATATCCAAGAAGGATATAATAAGAAGTTTCATGAAGATCATTGGACAAAATAAACTTGATTCTTAGTAATAGTTTTGAGATATGATGATGTGATATGTGAGTCATCTTGATGAGTAATTATGCTTTAGTACGAATATTGGTGTTAAGGTTTGTGATTCCCTATGCAAGCACAAAAGTCAATAGTTATGCAATGAAATTATATCCTACTTGTGGTGCATTATTCAGTGTTAATTATGCTTAATGCTCACTTATGAGATTATTCCTTTCTTGGTTGGTCGCTTCTCAATCTTTTGCTAACCTTCATTTTGCACCAAGTATGATCACTACTTGTGCATCCAAAATCCTTTAAACCACTTTTGCCACATGAATCCACTATACCTACCTATATGCGGTATTCTTTTGCTGTTCTAAAAAAATTTGTATGCACCATCTCTAATGTTCAAAATAATTTCTCTTTTTGTGTGCTCGTACCGCTCGGGAGGCGGTGAGGGGTGGCTAATATTTTCCATGCTAGATGTGTTATTATCACAATGAGTGTTTATTCACTTGTCATTGCACGAGAGTAAGGCAAAGATATTAGGGATGCCCAGTATGGAAATGAAAAATGAATTTACTTTATGTTCTCAAATAATAAATTCCTTGCAAAGTGTTGGTATGGAAGGCACCCGTGGATACGGTTAGCCATGGAAAGTGAAAATATGGTGGAAAAAGGAATAAATTTCAATTTCTGTTTGGGAACTGCCTATGATATATCTAGCATGGAAAGTGTTGGGAACTCTAAGTTCGTTTTTGTTGGTGAATAGTATGGCTCTCAAAATATTTTTATCTCTAAATTTTCGCTTTGAGCTCTGGCACCTCTACAAATACGTACTTCCCTCTGCGAAGGACCCTTCTTTTACTTTATGCAATTTTTATTTTTAAATTTGAGTCTCCATCTTCTCTTATAAAGCACCAACTAGGGGGCACTATGGTCGTACTTGAGCATTGGGTGTAGTTAATATGCGAGTGTGCTTCATGAATGGATCAATGATTGAGCATGATGGGCTAGGGATAGCTTATTTTAGTGCTGATATGCTTGAGTATTTAAGTTATCATGTCAAGACTAGACTATTTCTTTGAACAATATAAAAGACCAAATGTCCATGTTATAAAGAAAAGAATATGCTATGACATGTTAGGCAGCATTCCATATAAAAAATTATGTTTCTATCATTTACCTACTCGAGGGCGAGCGAGAATTAAGCTTGGGGATGTTGATACGTCTCAAACATATCTAAATTTTTTGATCGCTCCATGCTATTATATTATCAATCTTGGATGCTTTATAATCATTTTATAGTCATTTTATATCATTTTTTGGTACTGACCTATTGACATAGCGCCAAGTGCCAGTTGCTATTTTTTGCATGCTTTTTATATCGTAGATAATCAATACCAAACGGAGTCCAAACGCAGCGAAACTTTTTGTGGAATTTTTATGGACTAGAAGATATCCAATGGGCCGAAGAAGCACCTGGGGGTGCCCCGAGGAGGGCACAACACACTAGGGCGCGCCCAGGTGGGTTGTGCCCACCTCGGTGGCCTCCCGCACTGCCTCTTTGCTCTATAAATACCCCAATATTCCAGAAACCCTAGGGGAATGGACGAAAATCAATTCCAGCCACCGCAGAGTCCAGAACCACCAGATCCAATCTAGACACCATCACGGAGGGGTTCACCACTTCCATTGGTTCCACTCTGATGATGCGTGAGTAGTTCTTTGTAGACCTTCGGGCCCTTAGTTAGTATCTAGATGGCTTCCTCTCTCACGTTTGATTATCAATACAACACTTTCTTGGAGATCCATACGATGTAACTCTTTTGCGGTGTGTTTGTTGGGATCCGATGAACTTTGAGTTTATGATCAGATCTATCTCTTTTTATCCATGAAAGTTATTTGAGTTTATTTAATCTCTTATGTGCATGATTGCTCATAGCCTCGTATTTCTTCTCAGATATTTGGGTTTTGTTTGTCCAACTTGATCTATTTATCTTGCAATGGGAAGACGAGCTTTGTGGTGGGTTCGATCTTATGGTGCTTGATCCCAGTGACAGAAGGGGAACCGACACGTATGTATCGTTGCTACTAAGGATAAAACGATGGGGTCTATTTCTACATAAATAGATCTTGTCTACATCATGTCATCGTTCTTATCGCATTACTTCATTTCTCCGTGAACTTAATACACTAGATGCATGCTGGATAGCGGTCGATGTATGGAGTAATAGTAGTAGATGCAGGCAGGAGTCGGTCTACTAATCTTGGACATGATGCCTATATAATGATCATTGCCTGGATATCATCATGATTATTTGAAGTTCTATCAATTGCCGAATGGTAATTCGTTTACCCACCATTTGCTATTTTTCTCGAGAGAAGCCACAAGTGAAACCTATGGCCCCCGCGTCTCTTTCTCATATTATTTGCCTTTCTGATCTATTTTATTTTCCTTTTATTTTCAGATCTATTAAACCAAAAATACCTTGCTGCAATTTATTCTTATTATTTTATTTGGTGTTTGATCTATCAATCTACTACAATTTATTCACGTCTGTTTGCCAATTTCGGGCGTCGTTACCCGAAAGGGATTGACAACCCCTTTAATACATCGGGTTGTGAGTATTTGTTATTTGTGTGCAGGTGTCGTTTACGTGTTGTTTCTTGGTTCTCCTAGTAGTTCGATAACCTTGGTTTCATCACTGAGGGAAATACCTACCGTCGTTGTGTTGCATCATCCATTCCTCTTTGGGGAAATACCGACGTAGCTTCAAGCCTCTATCATGTACCACCGTCTGCGTGTGGCCCAAAGAGGTGTTTGTGTGATGTTTGAATACACAATGCACAACTTTGATGTGACACCACATATATAGGAAACCAAAAAGTCCCCACAGAGAGTGCGAGGTTCATGATGCGTGGTATGTGCTATATGTACGGTCCCATTTGACTCATGGTAAATATGTACTTCTACTGTATAGCACAAACCAAAAAAGAATCGTTCCTTGATGGTCAAATTAACCTCTCTCTCGTTGGGTCACAGTGATGGAGGACAACCTTGCATGCCCACGGATGGAACCGCCACACACGAGTGAGTTCCTATAGGGCAACCACCGCCTGCATGGTATTGTGTGATGTTTGAATACCAATATAATGTACAACTTTTATGTGGCACCTGCCTCGAGAACTGAAAAGTTCCCACATGGAGCGAGGTTATGACACACACACATATATATATATATATAGAGAGTATTCATGTTGCCCCCTCTTTGACATGTACATACTCCTACTGTGCACAAAACCAAAAAAGAACCATCCTTGTTGGTCAAATTAACCTCTCTCTCTCGTTGTACATTCAACTGATCGACGATGACCTCATGGGCCCACAGAGAGAGTCACATGCGAGTGAGTGTCATAGGACAAAACCACCACGTGCATGTGCCCGTGTGTTATGTGATGTTTGAATACCCAATGCACTACTTTGACGTGGCACATGCTTCGCAAACCAGAAACGCACTAAACCACGATGCGTAGCCCCCTCACTTCAAGCCGGTGGGAGGGACTCATGTGTACGCATGTGCCCGAACTTTGATACGGAATCTCACCATGATCCACACCACACACATGCCAAGATGAATCCACCTTTTGGTCAAATGCCTCTCGTTGTCGGTGGAAACTGAAAACCTTTGCGGGCTAACTGAAAGGATCAAGAAGAGGTGTCTAGAGGGGGGGGTGAATAAACTCTTAGCATAGAAAAGTAGCAGTTTTTAATTTCTTTAAGTTAAGGTGGAGTTTCAGCACAAGTTTAACCATTCACAATACATTCAAGCAAGCACGGCAAGAGTATATGAGCAGCGTAAAGTAAAGCATGCAACTTGCAAGAAAGTAACGGGATGGGATTGGAGTGTGCAAACGCAATTGGCGACTCGGAGATTTTTGGCGTGGTTCCGATAGGTGGTGCTATCGTACATCCACGTTGATGGAGACTTCAACCCACGAAGGGTAACAGTTGCGCGAGTCCACGGAGGACTCCACCCACGAAGGGTCCACGAAGAAGCAACCTTGTCTATCCCAACATGGCCATCGCCCACGAAGGACTTGCCTCACTAGGGTAGATCTTCACGAAGTAGGCGATCTCCTTGCCCGTACAAACTCCTTGGTTCAACTCCACAATCTTGACAGAGGCTCCCAAGTGACACCTAACCAATCTAGGATACACCAATCTCCAAAAGGTAATAGACGGTGTGTTGATGATGAACTCCTTGCTCTTGTGCTTCAAATGATAGTCTCCCCAAGACTCAACTCTCTCTCACAGATTTGGATTTGGTGGAATGATGATTTGAGTGGAAAGCAACTTGGGGAAGGCTAGAGATCAAGATTAAAATGGTTGGAATGGAATATCTTGGTCTCAACACATGAGTAGGTGGTTCTCTCTCAGAAAATGAATGCTGAAGTGTAGGCACGTTCTGATGGCTGTCCTTTCTAATGAAGGAAGGGTGGAGGGGTATATATAGACTCCACACAAAATCTAAACGTTACACACAATTCACTAAACTCGGTGGAACCGGATCAGAAAACTCGGTCGGGCCGATTCAGTTCAAAATTTCAACGTTAGGCTTTTCGGTGGGACCGATATGATCTACTTGGTGGATCCGATGGGCTAGGGTTAGGGTAAAACTTCATCTCGATATGACCGATTACACAAACTCGGTGGGACTGATTTTGGTAATAAGCAAAACAGAGAGTTAGTCAGGCAAACTTGATGGGACCGATTGCTTATCTCGGTGGGACCAAAATAATTACAACAGTTAACAGAGAGTTTGCGAGCCCATCTCGGTGAGACCAAGATCCCATCGGTGAGACCGAATTGATTACGGTTTCTGGGAGTGGCTATGTCAAGTGAACTCGATGGCGCCGGATAGAATATTTCGGTGGGGCCGAGTTTGACTTTTGGTTAGGGACATATGTGGATATGAGAAAGTGGTTGAGGGTTTTTGGAGCATATCACTAAGCATTTTGAGCAAGCAAGCCATTAAGCAACACCTCATCCCCTTTTAATAGTATTGGCTTTCCTATGGACTCAATGTGATCTTGGATCACTAATGAAAATGTAGAGTCTTGAGCTTTTAAGCTTCAGCCAATCCTTTGTTCTTAGCAGCTTGCAGGAGTTCCACATCCTCTTGTCCATGCCACTCCATTTTGGAACTTATCTAAAATATACTAGGTAAAGATATTAGTCCAACAAGAAATATGTTGACATTAATTACCAAAACCACCCAGGAAGCACTTGTGCTTTCAATCTCCCGCTTTTTGGTAATTGATGACAACATACATCAAAGCTTTTGATAGAGGCGAGGGTGTCCCGATCTTTCGATGAGATGATAACTACCGATTTGGTGGAGATGACTTTGACGATCCGACTACGAACGTGCACGACGTTGCGCCTTAGCAATCGCTAAACCAATCTCCTGAGGTTACTGACGATGCCGGAAGCACGGTCAGCCTGACCACGAAGGTCTATTCCTGCAAGCAATCGAAGAACGAGCAAGAATATGATAAAGCAATCTGAATATTGCAAATATATATGAGGTATTGATAATGGTGGGGATCCGTAAGCGGTCTTTGTCTGGTCGTTGGACACAAACGAAGTACACGAAGTTGCAATGGCTAACTTTTAACTAAACAAATCCCAACGAAAAAGCTACTAGATGGATCTACTTATATAGGAGCAAGGGGTGGCGGCCAAGGAGGTGGGAGGACGTCCCAAGGCAGCCTAAAACTAACCCTAGGTCGTACAAGGCTCATGGGCCCAAGTGGAGGTGATGCAACACCTTTGGGCTTGTAGTTTGACTCGGATTCTGCTGCAACGTCAGATTGTTTCCTCCGTAACTCAACGCTCCGAATGAATTTGAAGGTGAATCCAGTTGGGTTGGAAAGAGCACGAAATCTAGTTTCCAAAAAAAAAGAATCACCCAATTCGGAGTCCGTATGAAAAAGTTGTTGGCGTTTTGAGTCAGGTATGTCTGTGCAGTCCGAATCTGAATCCAGAACGTGAGAGACTTGGACTCAATCTTCTCTTGGCCCAAAAGTGACGTGAGAGGACTTTTTGAACACAACCTAAACTTCTCCTTTTCCCTTGTCTTCATATGTGGATTGTACAAATGTCCCATACACCTGCAATTAGACAAAAAAAAAAGTGTGTGAAGTATTTTTGTTCTGGATAACATAAATAGATTATTGAATAGTTTGCATTAGAAATCACCTGACAAATATGCATGTATGCAATATTTTTGGTCGTATCCAACGTAGTCATGTCCTCATCATCGATGATGAGGACATCAATACCATTGTTACACCCACAGCCCCTACTGTTACATATACTGGACCAATTACTAGAGCTCGCGCACGCCAATTAAATTACCAGGTACTTTCGTTTCTTGGTAATGATTCTAATGTTCATGAGATTATGATGCTGCCTAAATTGGATACATTTGTTTTGCTTACAAATGAAGGGCCTAGCTTGGAGAAGGATGAACATTGGAGCAAGAACACGCATGGAGTTGATGGCATGCGCAAGGGGATCAAGAACGGAGTTACAAGTGATGATTTCAGGACTTTGAAGCCGCCATAAGGAGTGCATGAAGCCTTGGACGAAATATACAAGCTGCCACTTCATAATATTCGTCCATAGGCTATTCTAGGTGCTGCGTCACCTTATTAATGGGCCAGGCCCATGTAATTTCGAAATACTTATGTATAGGCTATTTTTAGAGTCCGTATGTGTGGGGAAACAAGAGTTAGGGTTGGTTTCGGACCCCACCCTCAAGGGCCACGAAATTCCCCTCTCTTCCTCCATATATACAGCCTTTAGGGCGTCGTTTAGACTTTAGGTTTTGTTTAGATTAAAAGTTCGCCATAGCTGCAACTTCGCGTACTTCGTTTGTGTCCAACGACCAGACCAAGACGTCACAGAACCCCACCTTGATCAATAAAGCTTTCATCTTATATTCGCAATATCCAGATTGCAATCTCAGTTTCTTGCTTGTTCTTCGTTTGCTCGCAGGAAACAGGCCCTCGTGGTCAGGTTGATCGTGCTCCGGCGTGGTCAATAACCCCTCGGAAGTTGGTTTAGCGATTGCTAAGGCGCGACGTCTCGCACGTTCGTAGTCGGATCGTCAAGGTCGACTCCCACAGAAAACGATAGCCTCCATCTCATCGAAACATCGGGACACCCTCGCCTCTATCAAGTGGTATCAGATTTCCAGGTTGCTCGGTGAGATTTTTACAGTTTTTCATAGATTAGATCGAGTCTGTTCTTCATACCTACAGTCCACGAAAAAGCCACAAAAAAAATTAGGGTTAGTTCATCATATCCGAACCAATCTGAGCCTTTGCATAATCTTTTTAGGGTTTTTGCTTTGTTGAATTTGCGGTTGCATCGTCGTGTCAAGTTGCTGGTCTTAGAGTCTAGTCTTTTAGAGTTTCGAGTTCTGGTCATAAGTTGTCACGCCGCCGCCGCACCATCATCATCGCCCATCTACCACCATTGCTTATCCGCCACCGTTCTGAATCCGTATCCATATACCACCACCAATCCGTATCCATATACCACCACCAATCTGTATCCATATACCACCACCAATCTGTAACCATATATCCACCACCAATCCGAGTTCTTCTCATATTAGGTTTGTTCTTGAGATCAATCTCAATTCCGATTCGTGTTTCCTTGCCTGCGTAGGTCTCGGAAAAAAAAAGAGTCTGGAGACCCCCGGGCAGTTTTTAGGCCAAAATTTTCACGGGCAAAAATATTTTTTCCCTATCCTATTTTTAGGTTTTTCTGAGTCTTTTGAGCCACGTGCCATCATAGTGATTTTTTGTCGCACTTTTTCGTCGTCGCTGCCCTGATTTCCGAAAAAAAAAGTGAAAAAAAAATTTTCGTGCCCATCCTATCAGTTTGACGAGGGAAGAGTTTTGAGACACTCGCCATTATAGTAATTTTTCGCAAAAAAAAAGAGGAGCGCAAAAAAAAAGAGGAGCGCAAAAAAAAAGCGAAAAAAAAAGTTCCAGAGTGTGCTTTTCCCTTATTTACGTGCAGCGCCGTGATTTTGTTAGTGTTCTAGGCTCGCGTCTCTAGCACGGTCTAGCCTAGGACCAGCACAGTACCGTCGTTGAGCGTTTATTCAACTTTGCATCTCTGAATTGATTATTGCTGACCCTTTTTGCTACCATACTATAAGCCTTCCCAGCTCCACATACCTCTACGTCGTGCGTTTGACTCTCCCTGGCAATCGCTCTATCCAAGCTTTTGAGAGTTTTGACTACAACGGTTGCCGATCACCGCCTGCTGCTGGGTAAGAACTGGTAAGAATTTGAGATTTGCTTGACGGATTTGTGACACCCGCCACCACCACCTCTTGTTAGTATTCTGTAGGATCATATTCTTGTGTGTTTTCTATTGTTGCTAACCATGGCAGGATCACAAGCCGACGAGACTGACTGGGAGAACATCACGAATCAGGAGTTGCATGATAAATTTCAGCAAATGATGAATGGACAGGTGCAGGATGTGCTAAACAGATTTGAAGAGGCCATGGAGAAGATAGATGACATGGAGAAGACGTTCGAAACAAAGCTCGATGACAGGTTTAATGAATTGCTCGCGTGTCTTCCACCACCACCACCGGCTGCACCTAACGCACCTCTACAACAACAACAACGACGACTACCTACACATCGTGAAACAGCCCTCCGCCGAGCGAGCCGTCTCCCTCTTGCACCTGGCCAAACTGTTGGTGCTGCTGTTGCTACTTCTGTGGCTCCTGCTGCTGATGCGGAGGAGGATGATTTTGCTGGCGATTACGAGGATGAGGTTGATCAAAATCAGAACTACGTGCCACCACCAGCACAGCAACCATCAGGTCGTCCACATGCAAATAATGGCAATGGTAGGGCTCACCCTCAGGTACGAGATCATGACCATCTCCCTAAACTAAAATTGAATATTCCACCATTTGAGGGTAGATATGTTCCTGATATATATCTTACTTGGGAGTTAGAAAACTGAACAACGATTTACATGTTTACAATATCCCGAGGAGAGACGTGTTCCTGCTGCTGTTTGTGCATTCACTAGTTTGCATGTGTTTGGTGGTCTGATGCATTGTAGATTAATCCCATTCCTGCTACTTGGGCTGCTTTGAAAACTGCTATGCGTACGTTGGGTTCCACATTATCAACGTGAATTACTTCAAAAATTGCAGCGCTTAAGACAGGGAAAAAATTCTGTAGAAGAATATTATCAGGAATTACAACGGCATGATAGATGTGTATTGTTGAGGAGAAGAAGCTATGCTTGCACGTTTTATGGGTGGATTAAATAGAGAGATTCAAACCATTCTAGAGTATAAGGAGTATACTAATATCACTCGTTTATTCCAGCTTGCTGTAAAGCTGAACGTGAAGTGCAGGATCGACAGGCATTGGCGCGTACTAACTTTTTTTGCAGGCCGACCTTCATCCTAGGCACCACGTGCATCATCTACCTCCACACGTTCTGCTACACCGGCACCTCCGTCGGCTGCCACCTCCAACCGTGATACAATAAAGCAGGCACAATCACCACTATCTACCAAGAGCACACCTTCTCGGCCTGCAAAGAGCTCTTCTTCATCCATGGCATCAACAGGGCAAACACATGATATTATTTGTCGACGTTGCAAGGTTGGAGGTCATTATGCGAGAGAATGCCCATCTAAGCGTGTGATGATTGTTACTGAGGATGGTGGGTATAGTCCGCTAGTGACTATGATGAGGAGACTTTGGCTCTTATTACACGTGACGAACACGGTGGAGACGATTCTGATCATGAGACGCAATACATGGCTCCTGAAGATGCTGACAGGTATGAATGTTTAGTTGCTCAACGTGTTTTGAGTGTGCAGGTTACACAAGCTGAGCAAAATCAGAGGCATAATTTGTTCCATACAAAGGGAGTTGTGAGGAACGTTCTGTTCGCGTGATCATAGATGGAGGGAGCTGCAATAGAGTGAAGGAACGTTCTGTTCGCGTGATCATAGATGGAGGGAGTTGCAACAACTTGGCTAGCATCGAGATGGTGGAGAAGCTATCTCTCACCACAAGACCACATCCACATCCTTACTACATCCAATGGTTCAACAACAGCGGCAAGGTTAAGGTAACACGTATTCACGTGCATTTTAGTATCCGATTAAACATTGGTTCTTTTGCATCAACAGTTAATTCAATGGTGCACTCAAAATTGTTGATATTTCAGTTGTTTGATCACATGACGCATTCATGACAGTAACAAGAGTCTCTAAAATAGGTGGTGTGCTCAAATCAACAGGTAACTCAACACATGATGCATTCAAGTTAACTAGGCATGCTTCATTCTCATGTGAAGTTATATCATCAATACCTTTACTGTTACCTCGCAGAGATGTAGCTGATGTAGGTACGGACGTTGACAATGTACCATACTCTTGAGATGATATTGCGCTCACAATCCGAGGTGGGGCTGCTCTAGTAGGTGCAATAGTGGAGTAACCAACCGGCGATGGTGAGCATGAACTGGAATAGTAGTTGTTGTAGTCACCCAATGCATCCTCCTGTATCTGTCTCTCAAAGGTACAGGCACGGACATACATACCAGTAATGCAACGAGGAATATACTGAAATCTTGCCTGAATATTATGGTTCAAACCACCAAAAAATCTATTCATTGTATCATTCTCAGATTCTTCTATGTCACAATGATGCATATAAGATTTGAACTCTTGGTAGTAAGCATGAACAGTGTTGTTGCCTTGTTTAAATTGTTCAAATTTGCGAAGCAATTCACGACGATAATAAGGAGGGAAAAATTGTTGTCTCATTACAGCTTTCAAAACTTTCCAAGTTGTGGGTTGGTTATCAATGTTTTTCTTACAATGTACACTCCACCAAACAGAAGCAAAACCAGTAAATGCTCTAATGGTAGCTCGTACTCTCTCAAGTTCAGAAAAATCATGGTGACTAAAAACTTGTTCTACTTCAAGCTCCCAAGCTAGATAAATAGCAGGATTAAATCTACCCTCAAATGATGGTAAAGAGATAACCTGACCATATGCTTGTGTGTGTTGTCCCAACTCTCGTGATGGTGAAGATGTGTCCGTCGTCCAAGAACTTCTATCTCTGGAAACCTGTCAATGATTAGAAAACAAGAAACCAAAATTCGAGAATAATTGTTCCTATGAACTACTAGATGTGTTTTGTAAAGTGCTCACAGTAAAGCAATATAAATATCTTAACCATGGCGGCAGGTGGTGACAGGCAACCAGCGGTGTCAAATAACTCCGAAGATTGTGTAAAGCGATTGCCAGGGGAACGTGCGTATACACGGTGTAGAAATATGTGGAGCGGGTTGGCTATATATGGTAGCAAAAGATAGCAATAATCAATTCAGAGATGCAATGTTGAAATAAACGCTCACGACGGTGGTACTGTGCTGGTCCTAGGCTAGACCGAACTAGAGACGCGAGCCTAGAACACTAATGAGGTCACGTCGTAGCACAACCAGCATCAATGAAGGATACTAGTAGCTCTGGACAGCAAGATATAAGTGAAGATCACAACGGCAGTAAAGATAATGATGTGAAACAACAGCCAAGTTGTTTTACTGAATGCACAAAACTTTCTCCAACTTTCAACTACGTGAGTCTAAAAAGATTTGTGCCGAATTTTGTTTTTTTTTCTCTTCTTTTTTTCCTCACACTTTTTTTCTTTCTCTCCTTTTTTTTCTCTGACTTTTTTTTTCTCTTTTTTTTCTCTCTTTTTTTCTCCCTCTTTCCAAAACAAACTAGATAAGATGCAGATTGGATCAAGTGAGATGTGAACGATCTCAACTATTATTATGACAATGAATGGTGGGTAGCACGTGGTGGAAATTGATGGATGGGTGGTGGACAGCGGAAGAGATAATGATGCAGCGGTGGCGTGACTAATGTGAACAGAACTCGAAACTCTAAACGAACTAGACACTAAGACCAGCAACTCGACACGACGATGCAACCGATAATTCAACTATGCAAGCAATGAAAAGAAAATTGCAAAGACTCAGACTGGCTTGGACCAAGGATGAATAGATCTAACTCTTTTTTGTGGCTTTTTCTTGGACAATAGGTAAGAAAATAAATCTAATCTAGGAAAACTGAAATTCTCACCGAGCAACCTGAAAACTGATACCACTTGAATAGAGGCGAGGGTCCCGATCTTTCGATGAGATGATAACTATCGATTTGGTGGAGACGACTTTGACGATCCGACTACAAACGTGCACGACGTTGCGCCTTAGCAACCGCTAAACCAATCTCCTGAGGTTACTGACGATGCTGGAAGCACGGTCAGCCTGACCACGAAGGTCTATTCCTGCAAGCAATCGAAGAACGAGCAAGAATATGATAAAGCAATCTGAATATTGCAAATATATATGAGGTATTGATAATGGTGGGGATCCGTAAGCGGTCTTGGTCTGGTCGTTGGACACAAACGAAGTACACGAAGTTGCAATGGCTAACTTTTAACTAAACAAATCCAAAAAAGCTACTAGATGGATCTACTTATATAGGAGCAAGGGGTGGCGGCCAAGGAGGTGGGAGGACGTCCCAAGGCAGCCTAAAACTAACCCTAGGTCGTACAAGGCTCATGGGCCCAAGTGGAGGTGATGCAACACCTTTGGGCTTGTAGTTTGACTCGGATTCTGCTGCAACGTCAGATTGTTTCGTCCGTAACTCAACGCTCCGAATGAATTTGAAGGTGAATCCAGTTGGGTTGGAAAGAGCACGAAATCTAGTTTCCAAAAAAAAAGAATCACCCAATTCGGAGTCCGTATGAAAAAGTTGTTGGCGTTTTGAGTCAGGTATGTCTGTGCAGTCTGAATCTGAATCCAGAACGTGAGAGACTTGGACTCTATCTTCTCTTGGCCCAAAAGTGACGTGAGAGGACTTTTTGAACACAACCTAAACTTCTCCTTTTCCCTTGTCTTCATATGTGGATTGTACAAATGTCCCATACACCTGCAATTAGACAAAACACAAAAGTGTGGGAAGTATTTTTGTTCTGGATAACATAAATAGATTATTGAATAGTTTGCATTAGAAATCACCTGACAAATATGCATGTATGCAATATTTTTGGTCGTATCCAAGGTAGTCATGTCCTCATCAGCTTTAGATAAAGATATAGGGAATAGCAAGTAAAGCTTTGGAAAGACATGTAACATGCATAGGTTCCCCCTATATGTATGCATCCATGTAACTATGGAATATGTGATGAGGACATCAAATACCATTGTTACACCCACAGCCCTTACTGCTATACATACTGGACCAATTACTAGAGCTCGCGCACACCAATTGAATTATCAGGTACTTTCGTTTCTTGGTAACAGGTTCTAATGTTCATGAGAATATGATGCTACCTAAATTGGATACATTTGTTTTGTTTACAAATGAAGGGCCTAGCTTGGACAAGAAAGATGAACCTTGGAGCAAGTTCAAGCATCGAGATGATGGCATGCGCAAGGGGAACAAGAACGGAGTTACAAGTGATGAATCCAGGACTCGAAAGCCACCATAATGAGTGCATGAAGCATGGGACGAAATATACAAGATGCCACTTCATAAATTTCGTCCAGAGGCTATTCTAGGTGTTGCGTCACCATTATTATGGCCAGGCCCATGTAATTTCGAAGTACTTAAGTATAGGATGTTTTAAGAGTCCGTATGTGTGGAGAAACAAGAGTTAGGGTTGGTTTCGGACCCCTCCCAGCAAGGGCCACGAAATTCCCCTCTCTCCTCCATATATACAGCCCTTA
The DNA here is from genome assembly GCF_003073215.2 of Triticum urartu. Lineage (NCBI taxonomy): Eukaryota > Viridiplantae > Streptophyta > Magnoliopsida > Poales > Poaceae > Triticum > Triticum urartu. Next base: position 234,071,439 of record NC_053022.1, read on the forward strand.
GGGCATCGTTTAGACTTTGGGTTTTGTTTAGATTAAAAGTGCCATAGCTGCAACTTCGCGTACTTCGTTTGTGTCCAACGACCAGACCAAGACGTCACAGAACCCCACCTTGATCAATAAAGCTTTCATCTTATATTCGCAATATCCAGATTGCAATCTCAGTTTCTTGCTTGTTCTTCGTTTGCTTGCAGGAAACGTACTCTCGTGGTCAGGTTGATCGTGCTCCAGCGTGGTCAATAACCCATCGGAAGTTGGTTCAGCGATTGCTAAGGCGCGACGTCTCGCACGTTCGTAGTCGGATCGTCAAGGTCGACTCCCACAGAAATGATAGCCACCATCTCACGAAACATCGGGACACCTTCGCCTCTAACAAGTGGTATCAGATTTCCAAGTTGCTTGGTGAGATTTTACAGTTTTTCGTAGTTTAGATCGAGTCTTTTCTTCGTACCTATAGTCCACGAAAAAGCCAAAAAAAATTAGAGTTAGTTCATCCTATCCGAACCAATCTGAGCCTTTGCATAATCTTTTCTGTATTTGCTTTGTTGAATTTGCGGTTGCATCGTCAGTGTCAAGTTGCTGTCTTAGCGTCTAGTCCTTTAGAGTTTCGAGTTCTGTTCACAGTTGTCACGTCGCCGCTGCCATATATCACCACCGCATCATCATCATCGTTGCTGCCATATACACCACCACACCAACTTCATCGTCGTTGCCATTTCACCACCACATATTCACCACCAATCTGAGTCCATATTCGCCACCACATATCCGCCGCCATCACGCCAATCCGAGTCCACCTGCAACATATTCGCCACAGTCCGATTTCCACCAGATTCATCGCCGCTACAGTCCGAGATTCCACCAGATTCATCGCCGCCACCAGTTCTTAGTCCGAGTCCAGTAATGTTGCTTTGTTTTTCATTTCAGATACGCGATACTTCAAGTCGTGACAGAGTAGGACTCTGAGATTCGTTGCTACCCGCAGAAGAAAAATAGTTCCAAACTCAAAAAAACTAAGTCTGGAAAATTCTGGCTAGGTTTTTGGAGACCATTTGTAGGCTTTTTTGAAAAAAATTGTTGCGGAAAAAAAAGGAAAAAAAGTGCAAAAAAAGTGACAAAAAATAAAAAAAATTCAGAGCTTGCTCCTCCCTTGTTTACGTGCAGCGCCGTGATTTGTTAGTGTTCTAGGCTCGCGTCTCTAGTATGGTCTAGCTAGGGCCAGCCAGTACCGTCGTTGAGCGTTTATTTTCAAACTTTGCATCTCTGAATTGATTATTGCTGACCCTTTTTTGCTACCATATTATAAGGCCTTTCCAGCTCCACATACATCTACGTCGTTGCGTGACTCTCCCTAGTAAATCGCTCTATCCAAGCTTTCAGAAATTTTGACTACACAGTTGCGATCACCGCCTACTGCTGGGTAAGAATTGGTTAGAATTTGAGATTTTGCTTGACGATTGTGACACTCCACCACTGCCATTTTCTAGTAGTCTGTAGATCATATTCTTGTGTGTTTCTATTGCTGCTACCATGGCAGGATCACAACCCGACGCGATTGACTGGAGAACATGACGAACAGAGTTACATGATAAGATTTCAGCAAATGATGAGTGACAGGTGGAAGATGTGCTAAACAGATTTGAAGAGGCCATGGAGAAGAAGATGCATTGAGAAGGCGTTCGAAACAAAGCTCGATAACAAGTTTAATGAATTGCTCGCGTGTCTTCCACCGCCCGCTGCACCTGTCGCACCTCTACAACAACAACATCGTCTTCCAAATCAAGTGGGACGAGCACAACGCGTTCCCATTGAACCTAGTCAAACTTCTGGTGCTGCTATATCTACTGTTGGTGCTTCTGTCGCTCCTGCTGCTACTGCAGAGGTGGAGGACCATTACGACGATGAGGTTGATCAAATCAGAATAACGTGCAACCACCAGCACCACCACCACCAGGTCGTCCTCATGCATATCATCGCAACGGTAGGGCTGCACCACCACCTGAGGTACATGACCATCTTCCTAAACTAAAATTGAATATTCCACCATTTGAGGGTAGATATGATGAGGACATCAATACCATTGTTACACCCACAGCCCCTACTGTTACATATACTGGACCAATTACTAGAGCTCGCGCACGCCAATTAAATTACCAGGTACTTTCGTTTCTTGGTAATGATTCTAATGTTCATGAGATTATGATGCTGCCTAAATTGGATACATTTGTTTGCTTACAAATGAAGGGCCTAGCTTGGAGAAGGATGAACATTGGAGCAAGAACACGCATGGAGTTGATGGCATGCGCAAGGGGATCAAGAACGGAGTTACAAGTGATGATTTCAGGACTTTGAAGCCGCCATAAGGAGTGCATGAAGCCTTGGACGAAATATACAAGATGCCACTTCATAATATTCGTCCATAGGCTATTCTAGGTGCTGCGTCACCTTATTAATGGGCCAGGCCCATGTAATTTCGAAATACTTAAGTATAGGCTATTTTTAGAGTCCGTATGTGTGGGGAAACAAGAGTTAGGGTTGGTTTCGGACCCCACCCTCAAGGGCCACGAAATTCCCCCCTCTTCCTCCATATATACAGCCCTTAGGGCGTCGTTTAGACTTTGGGTTTTGTTTAGATTAAAAGTTCGCCATAGCTGAAACTTCGCGTACTTCGTTTGTGTCCAACGACCAGACCAGGACGTCACAGAACCCCACCTTGATCAATAAAGCTTTCATCTTATATTCGCAATATCCCGATTGCAATCTCAGTTTCTTGCTTGTTCTTCGTTTGCTCGCAGGAAATAGACCCTCGTGGTCAGGTTGATCGTGCTCCGGCGTGGTCAATAACCCTCGGAAGTTGGTTTAGCGATTGCTAAGGCGCGACGTCTCGCACGTTCGTAGTCGGATCGTCAAGGTCGACTCCCACAGAAAACGATAGCCACCATCTCATCGAAACATCAGGACACCTTAGCCTATATCAAGTGGTATCAGATTTCCAGGTTGCTCGGTGAGATTTTTACAGTTTTTCGTAGATTAGATCGAGTCTGTTCTTCATACCTACAGTCCACGAAAAAAAAGCCACACAAAAAAATTAGGTTTAGTTCATCATATCCGAACCAATCTGAGCCTTTGCATAATCTTTTTATGGTTTTTGCTTTGTTGAATTTGCGGTTGCATCGTCGTGTCAAGTTGCTGGTCTTAGAGTATAGTCTTTTAGAGTTTCGAGTTCTGGTCATAAGTTGTCACGCCGCCGCCGCACCATCATCATCGCCCATCTACCACTTTTGCTTACCCGCGACCGCTCTGAATCCATATCCATATACCATCACCAATCCGTATCCATATACCACCACCAATCTCTATCCATATACCACCACCGCTACCATCTACCACCACCGCTGCCATATACCACAACCATATATCCACCACCAATTCGAGTTCTTCTCATATTAGGTTTGTTCTTGAGATCAATCTAAATTCTGATTCGTGTTTCCTTGCCTGCGTAGGTCTCGGAAAAAAAAAGAGTCTGGAGACCCCCGGGCAGTTTTTAGGCCAAAATTTTTTCACGGGCAAATTTTTTTTCCCTATCCTAGTTTTAGGCTTTTCTGAGTCTTTTGAGCCACGTGCCATCATAGTGATTTTTTGTCGCACTTTTTCGTCGTCGCTGCACTGATTTCTGAAAAAAAGTGAAAAAAAAATTTCGTGCCCATCCTATCAGTTTGACGAGGGAAGAGTTTTGAGACACTCGCCATTATAGTGATTTTTCGCAAAAAAAAGGAGCGCAAAAAAAGAGCGAAAAAGAAGATTTCCAGAGTGTGCTTTTCCCTTATTTACGTGCAGCGCCGTGATTTTGTTAGTGTTCTAGGCTCGCGTCTCTATCACGGTCTAGCCTAGGACCAGCACAGTACCGTCGTTGAGCGTTTATTCAACTTTGCATCTCTGAATTGATTATTGCTGACCCTTTTTGCTACCATACTATAAGCCTTCCCAGCTCCACATACATCTACGTCGTGCGTTTGACTCTCCCTGGCAATTGCTCTATCCAAGCTTTTGAGAGTTTTGACTACAACGGTTGCCGATCACCGCCTGCTGCTGGGTAAGAACTGGTAAGAATTTGAGATTTGCTTGACGGATTTGTGACACCCGCCACCACCACCACTTGTTAGTAGTCTGTAGGATCATATTCTTGTGTGTTTCTATTGCTGCTAACCATGCCAGGATCACAAGTCGACGAGACTGACTGGGAGAACTTGACGAACAAGGAGCTTCATGATATGTTTCAGCAAATGATGAGTGGACAGGTGCAAGATGTGATAAACAGATTTGAAGAGGCCATGGAGAAGATAGATGGCATGGAGAAGACGTTTGAAACAAAGCTTGATAACAAGTTTGCTGAACTGCTTTCGCGTTTTCCACCACCACCACCGGCTACTCCTGCCGCACCTCTGCAACAACAGCAACAACATCGACTACCTCCACGTCGGGAAACAGCCCTCCGCCGAGCGAGCCGTGTCCCTCTTCAGTCGGGCCAAACTGCTGGTGCTGTTGTTGATACTTCTGTGGCTCCTACTGCTGATGTGGAGGAGGATGATTATGTGGGAGATTATGAGGATGAGGTTGATCAAAATCAGAACTACGTGCCACCACCAGCACAGCAACCACCAGGTCGTCCACATGCAAATAATGGCAATGGTAGGGCTCACCCTCAGGTACGAGATCATGACCATCTCCCTAAACTAAAATTGAATATTCCACCATTTGAGGGTAGATATGTTCCTGATATATATCTTACTTGGGAGTTAGAAACTGAACAACGATTTACATGTTTACAATATCCCGAGGAGAGACGTGTTCCTGCTGCTATTTGTGCATTCACTAGTTTTGCATGTGTTTGGTGGTCTGAGCATTGTAGATTATATCCTATTCCGGCTACTTGGGCTGCTTTGAAAACTGCTATGCGTACTCGTTGGGTTCCACCATATTATCAACGTGAATTACTTCGAAAATTGCAGCGCTTAAGACAGGGAAAAAATTCTGTAGAAGAATATTATCAGGAATTACAAACTGGCATGATTAGATGTGGTATTGTTGAGGAGAATGAAGCTATGCTTGCACGTCTTATGGGTGGATTAAATAGAGAGATTCAGACGATTCTAGAGTATAAGGAGTATACTAATATCACTCGTTTATTCCATCTTGCTTGTAAAGCTGAACGTGAAGTGCAGGATCGACAGGCATTGGCGCGGACTAACTTTTCTGCAGGTCGACCTTCATCATGGACACCACGTGCATCATCTACTTCCACACGTTCTGCTACACCGGCGCCTCCGTCGGCTACCACCTCCAACCGTGATACAATAAAGCAGGCACAATCACCACTATCTGCCAAGAGCACACCTTCTGGGCCTGCAAAGAGCTCTTCTTCATCCATGGCATCAACAGGGCAAACACATGATATTATTTGTCGACGTTGCAACGGTGGAGGTCATTATGCGAGAGAATGCCCATCTAAGCGTGTGATGATTGTTACTGAGGATGGTGGGTATGAGTCTGCTAGTGACTATGATGAGGAGACTTTGGCTCTTATTACACGTGAAGGATACGGTGGAGATGATTCTGATCATGAGACGTAATACATGGCTCCTGAAGATGCTGACAGGTATGAATGTTTAGTTGCTCAACGTGTTTTGAGTGTGCATGATGAGGACATCAATACCATTGTTACATCCACAGCCCCTACTGTTACATATACTGAACCAATTACTAGAGCTCGCGCACGCCAATTAAATTACCAGGTACTTTCGTTTCTTGGTAATGATTCTAATGTTCATGAGATTATGATGCTGCCTAAATTGGATACATTTGTTTTGCTTACAAATGAAGGGCCTAGCTTGGAGAAGGATGAACATTGGAGCAAGAACACGCATGGAGTTGATGGCATGCGCAAGGGGATCAAGAACGGAGTTACAAGTGATGATTTCAGGACTTTGAAGCCGCCATAAGGAGTGCATGAAGCCTTGGACGAAATATACAAGATGCCACTTCATAATATTCGTCCATAGGCTATTCTAGGTGCTGCGTCACCTTATTAATGGGCCAGGCCCATGTACTTTTGCAATACTTAAGTATAGGCTATTTTTAGAGTCCGTATGTGTGGGGAAACAAGAGTTAGGGTTGGTTTCGGACCCCACCCTCAGGGGCCACGAAATTCCCGTCTCTTCCTCCATATATACAGCCCTTAGGGAGTCGTTTAGACTTTGGGTTTTGTTTAGATTAAAAGTTCGCCATAGCTGCAACTTCGCGTACTTCGTTTGTGTCCAACGACCAGACCAAGACGTCACAGAACCCCACCTTGATCAATAAAGCTTTCATCTTATATTCGCAATATCCCGATTGCAATCTCAGTTTCTTGCTTGTTCTTCGTTTTCTCGCAGGAAACAGGCCCTCGTGGTCAGGTTGATCATGCTCCGGCGTGGTCAATAACCCCTCGGAAGTTGGTTTAGCGATTGCTAAGGCGCAACGTCTCGCACGTTCGTAGTCGGATCGTCAAGGTCGACTCCCACAGAAAACGATAGCCACCATCTCATCAAAACATCGGGACACCTTTGCCTCTATCAACTTGTAGTTTGAGTTCGTCTACCTACATGGGTTAGTCTTGCAGGGAAGAGCACTCGTGTATCCAAATTGACAGTCTAGAATTTGATACCAAATGAAATTTGATATATAGAAATGGTCAAAGGATATGTTGAAAGATTTCATGCTTCCTTGTCTTCAACCACCACATTGTAGAGACTTGGTGATGTAGAGATTGTTCAAGATGTGAGTGATTTGCAATCTCATAGATTTTGATTCATCCAAGTACCTACAAGGGTTAGATAGCATGCAAGGATGCAAATATATCCAAGACATATGATCATCATCATAAGAGAAACATCAAGGATTTCTCAAAGGCTAATGCCTTGCATGTATCCAAATGGAGTTTCTACTCCAAGTTTGAAGCATCAAGGATGTTCAATTCACCTCTCAAACGGCAAAATACTTTCTCATCAAGCGTTTTGGTGAGTATATCCGCCAATTGCTTATCGGTACGAACATGCTTAAGATCAATGTCCCCTTTGGCAACATGATCTCAAATGAAATGATGACGAACTTCAATATGCTTGGTTCAAGAATGTTGCACGGGATTATGAGCAATCTTAATAGCACTTTCATTGTCACAAAGCAATGGAACATGTTTCACATAGATCCCATAATCTTTAAGAGTTTGGGTCATCCAAAGTAATTGAGCACAACATGAACCAGCGGCAATGTATTCCGCTTCGGCGGTGTTTAAGGATACCAAGTTTTCTTTCTTGGAGGACCAAGATACAAGAGATCTACCAAGAAATTTACAAGTACCCAAAGTAGACTTTCTATCAACCTTATCATCGGCATAGTCCGAGTCGGAATAGCCAACATGATCAAAAGAAGACCTCTTAGAATACCAAATGCCAAAATTTGGTGTATGAATTAGGTATCTCACTATCCTTTTCACAGCCTTAAGATGACATTCTTTGGGGGCCGCTTGATATCATGCACACATGCATACACTTAGCATAATATCGGGACGGGAGGCACATAGATATAACAATGAACCAATCATAGAGCGATAAAACCTTTTGGTGAACCGGTTTTCCATCCTTCGTCAAGTCAAGATGTCCACTAGTAGGCATGGGGGTTTTCATACCTTTGCTTTCTTGCATGTTGAACTTCTTGAATAAGTCCTTGGTGTACTTTGTTTGAGAGACAAAGGTGCCTTCCTTAGTTTGCTTGATTTGCAAACCAAGAAAGAACTTGAGTTCACTCATCATAGACATCTCAAACTTCTCCGACATTAGCTTCACAAACTTTTCACTAAAATGATGGTTAGTCGAACCAAATATGATATCATCGACATAAATTTGGCACACAAATAATTCACCATTAACCCTTTTAGTAAAAACAGTAGAGTCAATCTTTCCAATATCAAACCCTTTTTCAATAAGGAACTTGGTCAAACATTTATACCACGCTCTAGGATCTTGTTTAATACCATAAAGAGCTTTGTGAAGTTTGTAAACATGATCGGGTTTCTTATGAGTAACCAAGCCGGGAGGTTGTTTAACATAAACTTCCTCCTCGATTTCACCATTTAGGAAAGCACTTTTAATGTCCATTTGGTACAAGGTGATATCATGGTGATTAGCATAGGCAAGTAAGATGCGGATGAACTCAAGTTTAGCAACGGGGGCATATGTCTCACCATAGTCCATACCTTCGACTTGAGTGTAGCCTTGGGCGACGAGACGTGCTTCGTTGCGAACCACTTGTCCATCTTCGTCTTGCTTGTTGAGAAACACCCATTTGGTACCGATGATGTTGTGGTTGTTGTCGGGCTTCTCGACCAATGTCCACACTTGGTTTCTCTCAAAGTTGTGTAGCTCTTCGTGCATGGCATTTATGCAATTTGGATCTTCCAATGCTTCTTCAACCTTCATAGGTTCAATGCTAGAGATGAATGAATAATGTTCACAAAAATTAGCCAAACAAGTTTTAGAGCGAGTGATTCTCCAGGTTTGAATATCGTTGAAGATTTGTTCAACGGGATGGTCTCGTGAAACTCTTGCTCGAACTCGTGGGAGCTTTTGTTTGGGTCTGGGTGGAGCATCTTCTTCATCATCTCGTTCTTATTCTTGGCCTTCTTCATTGTTGGCGTTGTCTCTTGTCTAGGTGGAGGAGGTTGATGAGGTTCATCTTGGTGTACTTCCTCGTTTTCTTCATCTTGGCGTGTCCCACTTGTGGATGCTTCCATGTCAACTCTTGGTTCACCTTGTCGTGAGGTAGAAGCTTCCACTTGGACGGACGAGGTACTCTCCTTCACCTTCGTTGGACGAATTTTGCCAATAGACAAGTCTTGGATTGCTTTCGAAGGGTCTTTGTCTCCTACATCAGTTGGCAATGGCTCTACTTGCGAGCCGTTAGATTCATCAAACTTCACATTTTCCGTCTCTTCAACCTTTTGAGTGAAATTGTTGTAGACACGGTAAGTGTGAGAGTTTGAGCCATAACCAAGTAAGAAACCCTCATGAGATTTAGGAGCAAATTTAGAACGACGATGCTTATGAAGAATGTAGCATTTTGAGCCGAATACTCGAAAGTATCCAACTTGGGGTTTGTTACCAGTGAGAAGCTCAAATGCCGTCTTGCCGAGTAGCTTGTGAAGATACAAGCGATTTGTTGCATGGCAAGCTGTCTCAACTGCTTCCGCCCAAAAGTGTTTTGGCATCTTGTACTCATCAAGCATCATTCTCGCCATCTCGATAAGAGTCTGGTTCTTCCTCTCAACAACTCCATTTTGTTGAGGCGTGTATGTAGCCGAGAACTCATGTGAAATCCCTTCTTCGTCAAGAAAGGTATCCACATTAGCGTTCTTTAACTCCGTTCTGTTTTCACTTCAAACCTTCTTGATCTTCACTTCAAATTGATTTTGGGCCTTCCTAGCAAAGTTCTTGAAGATCTTTTGGACCTGTGATTTATCATCAAGAAAGAACACCCACGTAAACTTTGAAAAATCATCAACTATAACTAGACCAAATGAGTTTCCACTGAGACTTTTGTAGGCATTGGGACCAAAAAGATCCATATGAAGTAGCTCGAGCGGTCTTCTCGTGGTCATGATATTTTTCACGGGATGACTTCCTCCAACTTGTTTTCCTGCTTGACAAGTGCTGCACAGTCTATCCTTGTCAAATGTAACATCTTTTACTCCAAGGATGTGATCACCTTTAATCAAGATTTTGCATGCCCACATGACCTAATCTTCTATGCCACAACCAACCTTTAGAAGATTTAGCAATTAAGAAAGTTCTAGGTTGAGCCTTTTTAGGAAAATCAACAATGTAAAGATCACCTCTACGTAAACCGGTAAAGACCATATTGTGGTTATCTCTATGAAACACTTGGCAATCTACTTCAGTAAATAGGACACTGAAACCAAAGTCAGCAAATATAGATACGGAAAGTAGATTATGTCCAAGAGATTCGACGAGCATAACATTTTGTATGGAGCTATCATGTGAGATGGCCACCTTACCAAGGCCAACCACCTTACCCTTTGAGTTGTCACCAAAAGTGACATACTTTCGAGGGCCGTCGTTTTCGGCAAGCTTGAAAATGCGTTATATCGACTAGAGGGGGGTGAATAGGCGATTTTTATGAAAGTCTTCAAAACATGGAAGTTTTGAAGACAAATGATAGAAATGAACCTATTACCATGCGGCGGAAGGTAGACTACACTAGGCAGACCATAGTCAAGTATTCAATGAAGTGAAAGCGCAATGACTAATAGCAGCTAGGCAGTAAAGATCAGGTACACAGTGAAGACAAATGGATAATGCAAATAGGCACTGACTTCACAAGAACCAACTGTAAATAAAGAGATGGGAAGGATAGAACCAGTGTGCGGGATGAAGACAAAGGTTTGGTAGACTAGTTCCAACTACGGTCACAGTTGTACGTCTGGTTAGGGCGGATAGGTATTTAAACCTGAGGACACACAGTCCCGGACACCTAGTCCTGAACCGCAGCTCAGGACACTTAGTCCTCACCGTATTCCCCTTGAGCTAAGGTCACACAGACCTCGCCCAATCACTCTGGTAAGTCTTCAAGGTAGACTTCCAAACCTTCACAGACTTCGTTCACCGGTGATCCACAATGACTCTTGGATGCTCAGAACACGACGCCTAACCGGCTGGAGGATTCACAGTCCTCAAGTGTAATAAGTCTTCAGATCACACAGACAGGAAGACTTAAGTGATGCCTAACACTCTTTGGCTCTGGGTGTTTAGGGCTTTATCCTCTCAAGGAATTCTCTCTCAAAGGCTTCGAGGTGGGTTGCTCTCAAACGACAGAAGCCGTGCTTTAACTCTGAGCAGCCAACCGTTTATGGTTGTAGGGGGTGGGCTATTTATAACCACTAGGCAACCCGACCTGATTTGTCCGAAATGACCCTGGGTTACTAAGGAACTGACACGTGTTCCAACGGTCAGATTTCAAACATACACGGCAACTTTACTTGGGCTACAAGCAAAGCTGACTGATCCAACTCTGGACAAGATTTGCTCTCATAGTCTTCACTCGAAGATATAGGATTTTGGTTAAGCATCACTTCAGTCATTCTGACTGGTTCTCTTGGACCCCACTTAATAGTACGGTGGTTCCTATGACTCAACAAAGAAAAACAAAGAACGACGAAATTGCTAAGTCTTCGCGCTCCATAGTCTTCACGCGATGTCTTCTCTTGTCATAGTCTTCAATGTGAATGTCTTCACATACCACCTTTGACTTCAATGTCTTCATACATTTTTAGGGGTCATCTCTGGTAGGAAAACCGAATCAATGAGGGACTTCTACCTGTGTTATCCTGCAATTTTCACAAACACATTAGTCCCTCAACTAGGTTTGTCGTCAATACTCCAAAACCAACTAGGGGTGGCACTAGATGCTCTTACAATCTCCCCCTTTTTGGTGATTGATGACAAACTAGTTGAAGTTTTCAACGGGGAATATAATATGTGAAATTGTAAAGGATAGGGAATTGTCTTCATAAGTTGCAAGGGCTCCCCCTGAAGATGTGCATATAAGTAATTTGCTTTTGGAATGCAAATGCACATGGCAGGTTGTACTTGTGGAGATCCTCTTCAACTTATGATGACAATTCATCATGCATGAAAAGTATGTGAAGATAATGACATGCATAATGAAAAATGGATGTCTGCAGAATGATCTAAGTGCGGAATTTATCGTCGCACATGCGGAATTTATCATCACATCACAGAATAGCAAATAAGTAGCAGACGACCATCGAGTTTAAGTCTTACAACTCAAAGAACCAAATGTATCAAAACGAGAGTTGTAAACACTAGGCAAAACATAAAGCAGCTGCCCATATGGACCCGCTTGAAGACTATTAAACTCATATGCTTCTCCCCCTTTTGTCAGTAAGGACCAAAAAGGTTTGAATACATAGAGCATCTACTCGTTCCCATGAGGAGTAGGTGAAGCAGCAAGGTCGTCGGTGTTGTTCGGCGGTGCAGATGAACTCGGGGTAGTGTCGATGCATGCAGAAGTAGGGAGCGGTGAAGTGGCATCGTCTTCGTCCTCGATCACTCTGGCATTCACAGTTGCCAAGGAGGAAGAGAACTCAGAGTCTTCAAGAGACGGAGTTCGTCGCAGCACAGTCCTTCTTGGAGGTGTGGAGTCAAACTTGAAACGTTCAGAGAAGCCATCCTCTTGAAGATCATCTTCAGAACACATAAGCGTCAGCCCTTTCCATGTACGCCAACAGGTTTCATGGGCAACAAAGGCATTCTTGGTGGCAAGATTGCGAATGCGGTTGACATCCACCAAGAGGCTTTGCATTTGGCGCTTCAGCCAGTCATAATTCCTATCATGTTTCTGATGAAGGGCAACCAGAAGCTCTCGATCATTGAGAATACGAGATCACTTCTTGGGCCGTTGGGCAATAGTGCTGTCAGTGGCTTCAGTGAGGGCACGATGAGGTGCACGTGTAGTACCAGCCAGAGGATAAACACGAGTGACTGCTTCAACTCCTTCAATGTTTTGAGAGAAACTTTGATGCTCAGCATTCTGAAGACTAAGAGGCTCCTTGGCAGGCTCTGGATAAATGGCTTCAACGGACATATCAACGTCAGGCAGAAAGATCCGATGATTGCGAGCAGAGGGCTGATATGAGATAGCTGAGTGTAGTTTGATCAGCTACATTATCCATGGAGCGTAAAACTTCAAGCCAAAAAGACCAGATCCTGATGCAGCAAGTTGGCGGATGAAGAAGTCTTGTGCATTGAAACATTTGCCGTGAAGAATATAAAAGACCAAAGTCTTCATTGCACCTTCCAGCTTTGCATGTGGAGAATGTCCTTTGTTGGGCCAGAGAGTTCACCTGATAATGTGATAGATAGTGCGTGGCAGATACTCAAGGTCTTCAACAAAGAACTCCTTAGGATATGCAGCATCTGGAGGCAAAGGCTTCATCATGCTAAGCATCTGACTCATGTTCGGTTCAGACTTCTGAAAGATGCTCTCCATAGCTGCACTGTGAAGCTGACAACCAGGTTCATAAAGATCTCCAAGAGTGGGCAGACCAGTGAGCTCAATGATATCAAAGGCTTTGGCTTCGTGATGAACATTGTCGGTCATCCACTCAAGGACCCAAGTCTTCGGATCTCTGTTGTAGCCACGAATGTGAAGAGTGGCATAGAATTGGAGCAGCAACTCTTCGTTCCAGTGCTCTTGGTCGATGATGAAAGGCAACAATCCAGACTCTTTGAAGCAATCCAGAGCTTCTTCCAACTAGGGCAGACCAGTTATGGCTTCGGTGTCAAGACGCATATGACGGAAAATGCGACCTTGATTGTACAGAATGCATGAGTAATAACTTCGCTGCGGATAGCTCCAGAACCGATCAGAAGATATTCTTTCCCTTGAGTAGGGGTTCTTGGCACTATTGAAGAAGGTGTTGTCTGCTTTGAAGCCGTTGACATTAAAGGATCCGGGCGCTGATGCAGGACCTGGAAACCTGGGCAACCTTGGCATTGGCTTCTGTACCGGAGGCCTATGCTCAACGTGATAGTCAAACTGAGGACCAGCAGCAGGCGCAGGAATAGGAGCAGTAGCATCATTGGCTTCACTGACTTCTGGCACATTTGTTGGTGCAGGCTCCACATCTGCTTCAGCCATGACTATGTCATTGGCTTCATTTGTGTTGGTGGTGGCAGCCTCAAGATTCTCAACCTCCACTTGATGAGCTGGAGTGTCGGGCACAGACACGTTCTCCTCAAGAACAGCTTCTTCAGTAATGGGGGGAGTAGGGACACATTCTTCTTCTTGTGTGTCATCGGCTGATGCAGCCGGAATGTCTTCAGCAGCTTTAGCCTCAGACTCGGAGACATTCACAGTAGGAGTGGCATCTGGAAACACTTGACATGCAACAGATTGGTGGGGCACTTCTCCTTCTGGAACGCTCGAAAGAGGGACTTGAGACCTTGGTCCTTTGCGAAGCCTGCGTAACGCTGGCGACGCCTCTGGAGACGGAGTTGGCTGGGCCTCAAAGTCATCTTCTTCTTCTTGCCGGGGTGGTGTGACTTGTTGTTGTGGGTGATCAACCCATGATGCATCCTGAGCAATTGGCGTCAAAGGACGACCAATGCTGATGAGTTCGCTGTGCGTAAGCATAGACGATGATACCAAGTTGTGCTCGACCTGAGGAAGAACTACATCATCTTTAACATTGTCATGGTGACCAATGTCTTCAGCAGCGGTGGGATCAGCTGCTGGAATGTCTTCAGCTTCATGAGCCTCTGTGGAAGCAGGCTCATGGACAGTCAGTTGGCGCTCTTGATGTTCAGCTGCAGGGCGAACCATGGAGATAGGTTCAATAACTAAGGGCTTTGTGGGAGCAGCCCGATCCTTCTTGGTCTTGCGCTTCTTCTTGGAGGGAGCAGCATCAGAGGCTTCAGGATGTTTCCTCTTTCTCGCTTCAGCCTCAGCAGTCCTCGTCTTCTTCAGTTCTGAAGCGGTTGACCTGACCTTTGGCTTCGAGCCAGTCATGCTGGCTGGGAAGACAATGGGATGTGCTTCCTGCCTTGGTGCTTCGGGTTCCGCCACAGCTGCCTTCTTCTTCTTCTTTGCAGCCATCCTGGGATCGATGCCAGGACGACCAAGGGCCTTGCACTTCTCAGCCTCATTGTAGGCTTGCACACAGTTGTCATCCAGGCTCTTCATGCGCTCACGAGAACCTTGAGCTTCTTCACGCTTCTTGAGAAAGGCTTCTTTGAGCTCGTGCAGCATGATCTTGAAATTTTTGACCTCTTGCACGCTGAGCTTGGCCATGTGCTTCTTGAACTGAGCTTTCTCAAAGTCGATCTTTTGCTTCAGTTCAACGATGCACTGAGCTAGAGCTAGCTCTGAAGCAATGGCGCCATGGAAGGCGACACTGAGGCCAATTGGAAGTTGCAGATCTTCAAAGCTGAGGTTGGGCGGGTCAAACCACTCATCAATGCAGTTGTGGATGATTGCCACGTCAAAGAGAGACAAATCATTGAAGATTTCTGCTTCTTCTTTGCTCTTGATTAGTTGCTCAAGAGCGTCATCCGCAAGATCTTCATCGCTGGACAGATCAATGGCGTCGTTGCGCAGAATAGCAGTAGTAGTCAGTTCTTGGCTGGTGTGTTGCAAAGGCATCTTGACTCTCGAGGGCTTGGAGATGCGTGACAAATCTTCAGACTACACACTGTCTTCAGGAGGTGCAGTAGCCAGTGGCTTCGCCCGTGAGATTTTTGGTGCTGAGGCAGGCATTGAAGCTTTAGGCTTCTTCAGTTTCTGTGGCTTCGGCGGTGCAGGCGCTTCATCAGATTCAGCGTCATCTGCAGGCTCATCCACGACTGTCCCTTGAACCATGATATGAGTGATGAGACCTTCCAGGTTGTAGAAGGGCCCAACAAGATTTGGTTCAGCTTCGCGGGTGCCATCGGCACGGGGAGCAGAAGGGCCAGGGTTGAAGTCTAGTCCCAATGACTTCTTGTTTCGCTTAGACGAATTCTTGGCAAATTGGAAGTTGCGTTTGAACAGATTGTCGTCATGACACCATAGCAATGACGATGGGTGAGCATCCGCAGGCTGTGGTCCATGGACCATGCAGGGATAGAAGCCTTGTTCAATGGCTTCATCTCTGGACCTGGGTTGAAGATTTCTGTATAGGATGTCTCCCCATGGTCGCTTGATGGCATTTTTCTCAGCATATTCCTGGGTCACAAACCGGTACTTGAACCATTGTTCTGCCCAATATCTTCGAATCCATTGGATTCGGGTCTTGCGCTGATTGTAGTCCTCTTCAGGATCTATCTTGTAAAGCTCTGAGAGGTCATCAGGCAAATCTCTTGACGTTCCCCCACGACGCTGTCTGCCACCCTTCCTTACTGATTTCTCTACAGCCATGAACTTCAAACTGAATGGCTTCAACACGTTCAAAGGTTTCAAAGGCTTTCGCTTGCTGGATAAACAGGAACTGGCTTCGGGAGAATTTATATGATGCTGTAAGAATTCTACAAATGAATGCAGACTATGAGAACCAAGGGATTCTCCCATGGACATGTACCTATGACAGCATTAAGGTGCGAGTGAAGGGGAAGAGGTCATATGCATTCTCAGAAGATTTTGAAGATAAATCAGTTTAGAAGACATTGACCTCATCATGCGAAGACATTCACTCATAGATAAGGAGTTGGTTCCAGATTTGTACGAATCCACGGATCAGTACAAGTGAGGAATCTAACTACTTTGTGAAGCATAAGTGAACATACTAGGCATATTATGAGATGCAGTATGAAATAGATCCAACTTGTGTGAACAGAAACTGCTTGTGGTAGAAAGTGATGAATCTATAGGATCAAAGGGGCCGTAAAAAGGAAGTTTTATTTACCACACGAAGAACTGCTAGACGGAGTGGAAGAGGAGGCCGAGCAGTTCGATCGTCCGTGCCCTAACTTGGCGATGGAGGACACCTACGGCGACGGCGGAGAAGACGATGTCCGCGACCGGCGTGAAGACGGCGTCGGAGAGGTCACGGCAGCTAAGCGCTTCGTCGCCGGCGTCGTCAAGGGCTAGTGGTGGCGCTAGGGTTCGTGCGAGAGTGGAAGAAAGGATAATGACTGTGGTGAGGCGTGTATTTATAGGGACAGGGACGGCACAGTGTTATTACACAGGTGCTCTTGGCGATTCACATCTGAAGGACACGTGGCCATCATGCAACATATCAGAGGTTGTTCCACGTTCCCACGCACGCCTGGATTATCGGGTGGTCGTTCCCACTTCTCTGGGTTTCAGGTGAAGGAATTAGCATTGAAAGCGGACTTAATGTTTGTCTCTGTATCTTCTGCTGACAAGGACGCAGAGAAGACATTCGACAGTTTCAAGAGAATGCATATGATTTGGAGGGACAGAGTTTGAGATAGAAAGCATAGAGAGGTTAGGGTCCGATCACATTCACTTAGTTCAAAAGATTCAACAAGAAGACATAGCTATAAGTGAATGCTGTAGAGGACAGAACACTAGTATATATATATAATCAACATAGTGAAGATAATCATGAAGACAGGTTGAGATTGAAGCCAAACCAAATGTGAAGACATAGCAAATGTAACGCATGGGTGAAACACTTCAAACAGAAGAATTTGGTGGTGGCGTTACCCACCGTATAGGAAGTATTAGACCCAGACACGGTGCACAATTATCGTGGCACTCCGAAGTCAAATTCCACATTAATGTATTCACACTTAGAATGTATGTCTGCATTGATTGAAGATATACTTTACTTCGTGTGTTGCACATCTAAGTCATCAATATGCATAAGTGTTAGGATGTGTGCCTGATCACAGGACATTTGAGGATTCCAAGATATTTAGCTCACACCGTAACTTGCAAAATCTCTTCTCATCCAAGGGCTTGGTGAAGATATCTGCCAATTGCTCTTCAGTGTTGACGTGTATGATAGCAATATCTTCCTTCACAACATGATCTCTGAGAAAGTGATGACGAATTTCAATGTGCTTTGTCTTCGAGTGCTGAACTGGGTTGTTGGCAATCTTGATGGCGCTTTCGTTGTCGCAGTAGAGTGGCACTTGCTTCAGATGAATGCCATAGTCTTTGAGTGTTTGCTTCATCCACAGAAGCTGAGCGCAGCAAGATCCAGCAGCAATGTATTCAGATTTAGCAGTGGAAAGAGATACACGGTTCTGCTTCTTTGAAGACCAACATACAAGTGATCGTCCCAGAAAATGACATGTGCCTGATGTAGACTTGCGATCCACCTTGTCACCAGCATAATCAGCATCCGAGAATCCAACCAGATCAAACTCTGAGCCCTTTGGATACCATAATCCTAGTGTTCGGGTGTAAGCCAAATATCGAAGAATTCGCTTCACAGCTAAGTGATGCGATTCCTTTGGTGCCGCTTGGAATCGAGCACACATGCAAACACTAAGCATAATATCTGGCCTAGATGCACATAGATAAAGTAAAGAACCAATCATGGAGCAGTATACCTTTTGATCGAACTCTTTACCATTATTGTCGGGACCCAGATGATGTTTGGCTGGCATTGGCGTCGTGAAGCCTTTGCAGTCTTGCATACCAAATTTCTTCAGGCAATCTTTGAGGTACTTCTCTTGAGATATGAAGATGCCGTTGTGTTGCTGACGTATTTGAAGACCAAGGAAGAACTTCAGCTCACCCATCATGGACATCTGATATTGCTCTTGCATCATATATCCAAACTCTTCACTGTATTTCTGATTGGTGCAGCCGAAGATAATGTCATCTACATATATTTGGCACACAAACAGTTCACCATCATATGTCTTCGTGAAGAGAGTGGGGTCGAGGGAACTAGATTTGAAGCCTTTTCTCTTCAGGAAGTCTTTGAGTGTGTCATACCAAGCCCGAGGGGCTTGTTTGAGGCTATAGAGTGCGTTGTTGAGCTTGTACACCATGTCAGGATGTTTTGGATCTTCAAAGCCAGGCGGTTGTGCAACATACACTTCTTCTTCAATATTGCCATTGAGAAAAGAGCTCTTCACATCCATTTGATATAGAAGTATGTTATGATGATTTGCATAGGCCAGCAGTATGCGTATGGCTTCAAGTCTAGCCACAGGAGCAAATGTTTCATCGAAGTCAATCCCTTCAACTTGAGTGTACCCTTGAGCAACGAGACGAGCTTTGTTTCTAACAACTTGACCATGCTCATCTTGCTTGTTGCGATATATCCGTTTGGTGCCTATTATATTGTGCTTGCGAGGATCAGGACGCTTAACCAGTTCCCATACATTATTCAGCTCAAACTGTTGAAGCTCTTCCTGCATAGCTTGAATCCATTCAGGTTCCATGAAGGCTTCTTCAACTTTTTTGGGTTCAGATATTGAGACGAATGTGAAGTGCCCATAGAAATTTGCTAGCTGTGTTGCCCTTGAATGAGTGAGTGGACCTGGTGCATTGATGCTATCAATTATTTTCTCAATCTATACTTCATTTGCAACACGAGGATGTACAGGACCAAGATTTTGCTCTTGCTGATCATTGTCATTGTTAGAGGGATTGTCTTCAGGCTGAGCATTGTCTTCAGGTTGATCAGGTGCGGAGATGATAAGTTCCTCTTCAGGTTGAGCTTCAGACGGTATGATTTCTCCAGTTCCCATAAGTTTGATTGATTCACTAGATGGAACTTCATCTAGCACATTTGGCAGGTGCTCTCTTTGTGAGCCATTCGTCTCATCAAACCGCACATCCACTGTTTCAACCACTTTATAGTGAAAAAGGTTAAAGACTCTGTAGGAGTGCGAATCCTTTCCATATCCAAGCATAAAACCCTCATGTGCTTTTGGTGCAAATTTTGAAGTGTGATGTGGATCCTTGATCCAGCCCTTGGCGCCAAATACTCTGAAGTAACTGACATTTGGCTTCTTGCCAGTAAGGAGCTCATAGGATATCTTGTTCAGAAGCTTGTGAAGATAAACACGGTTGATGATATGGCATGCAGTATCAATGGCTTCCGGCCAGAATTTTCTTGGAGTCTTGTATTCATCAAGCATCGTCTGGGCCATCTCAATAAGTGTTCTATTCTTGCGTTCGACGACGCCATTCTGCTGTGGCGTGTACGGAGCTGAGAATTCATGTGTGATGCCTAAGGTATCAAGATATGTATCTAGGCCAGTGTTCTTGAATTCAGTGCCATTGTCACTTCTGATGTGCTTTATCTTGGCGCCATAGTTGTTCATTGCTCGACTGGCGAAGCGTCTGAAGACATCCTGCACTTCAGTCTTGTAGAGGATTATATGCACCCAAGTATATCTTGAGTAATCATCAACAATGACAAAGCCATAAAGACAAGCAGTAGTAGTAAGAGTTGAGTAATGAGTGGGACCGAAAAGATCCATGTGGAGCAGTTCGAAGGGTTGAGTCATTGTCATGATTGTCTTCGAGGGATGCTTGGCCCTCGTCATCTTTCCTGCTTCACAGGCACCGCATAAGTGATCCTTCTTGAACTTGACGCCCTCGATGCCTAAGACATGCTTCTTCCTTGCAAGGGTGTGGAGGTTCCTCATGCCAGCATGCCTAGCCTCCGATGTCAGAGCCAGCATTCAGAAGCTTTTGCTAGAGTACACTGCAAGTTGTGGTCCTGCTGAGAAATCTACCACGTACAAATCATCTTTCCGATACCCTTCAAACACTAGAGACTTGTCAGATTCCATTAGTACAAGGCAATGATATTTTCCAAACATCACAATCATGTTTAAATCGCAAAGCATTGAGACAGACATTAAGTTGAAACCAAGGGATTCAATAAGCATGGCTTTATCCATGTGTTGATCCTTTGAGATTGCAACTCTACCTAGACCCAATACCTTGCTTTTACCAGTGTCAGCAAATGTGATGTGACTTTTGTCAGATGAACGTAAAGTTGAGTCCATGAGAAGGCTTCGCTTGCCAGTCATGTGATTTGTACACCCACTATAAATAATCCATTCTGAAGCAGCTGGTGTCGTACCCTACAGTGCAGTTAGAGGGATAGGCTTCACGAAGAGAATTGTGAAGCAAAAACATTTGACGAACCAGTGGATTATTAAAGCTTAGATCGAGATTAGGACTGATAGGACAAGTAGCAAGCGATTCAGGAACAAAGTACATAATAAGACCATTTGGGCATTTGATCTTGCGCCCTACAAGATGTTTAAGGTCCCCAGCAATAGTGTCAGACGATTTTGGTTTTCGGCTGGAGACCTTTCCCTGCAAAAGAGAGTTAAGCTTTCTTAGCCACCCACATCTTCAAGGGTGGCTTCGAAGCAATGAGTCTAAGTGCGGCATCTGAGAACTTTGGCTTTGGAGCCCTAGCAAAAAGTCTTGCAGGTGGACAATAGTACTCATAAGAATAAGCAGAATAGTTCTTGGTCTTATGAACATGGCGGTTTGATGAAACGCGCTCATATTCACAGGCCTGAGTATGGTTTCCCTGCAAAACACTTGCGTTAGCGCGACTTAGGTGAGTCCTCTGTCTGTATGAAGCCTTTGGACCGTATGAAGCCTGTGGTCTGGGGTTTGTCTTCTTCACCTGTGGTGTCATGATGACATTCACAGGAAGATTCTCCAAACACCTTTTCGGCACCCAGATCTTCTTCATAGGCGGTCCATTCCTGCAGTTAGTACCAATATACCTGGCAAACACTTCACCATTCTGATTCTTAAATAGTTTATAGTTTGCATCAAAGGATTCATCAATAACAATGGGATTAGCACAAGTGAAGCCAGATAGGGTGGATGGATCCGCTGAAGGTTCCTTTGCACCAACCCATGTGGTTTTGGGGTACTGCTCAGGTTTCCAGTAAGAGCCATCAGCATTCATTTTCCTTTCGAACCCAACACCCTCTTTCCTAGGGTTTCGGTTCAGGATCTGCCTTTTGAGGACATCACATAGTGTCTGATGCCCTTTGAGACTTTTGTACATCCCTGTTTCAAGCAGTGTCTTCAACCTAGCATTCTCATCAGCAATACCAGTGGTACCCTCAGCAAAGGGGTTAGTTACCACATCAACAGTTGAAGATATTGCAATAGTAGCAGCAGCAGAACATTCAGCAACAGAAGTAGCGTTATCACGCTCAATGCATTTAAGACATGGTGGTTCAAATCCTTCCTGAGCTGAACTGATCTATTCGGCGCGAAGTGACTCGTTTTCCATTTGAAGATCTTCATGAGCCGCTCTCAATTTCTCAAGATCTTGCTTCCTTTGAAGATAATCATAGGAAAGCTTTTCATGAGTTGTTGAGAGCGTTTCATGACGACTTTCAAGTTCCTCATACTTAACATGAAGATTTTTTATGTCTTCAATTAAGGACTAAGATCGAGTCATTTCAGCGTCCAACAGGTCATCGCTTTTGTCTAACAGTTTTTGAATATGTTCCATAGCTTTCTGTTGTTTAGTGGCAAGGGAAGCAAGTTTTGCATAGCTGGGTCCAAATTCATCACCAGATTCATCATCACTGGATTCAGATAGATAGCATTCAATTACCTTAGCATCTTTTACCATAAGGCATGATGCAGAAGATGATGATTCTGGTTCGAATGTCATCGCTTTGAGAGATTCCGTAAAGTCCTCAAACCAAGGATCATGACGAGTTCGATGACCTTCATAGACCTCAGAGAGACGGTCCCAGATAAGCTTCGCATGATCAAGATGCATGATATTCCTAAACTGATTTTGAGACAGACAGGAGCAGATGACGTCCTTCGCCGTGAGGTTGAGAAGAGTGTACTTGCGAATGTCATCAGCTTCCGCCATCTTGCACAAATCGTTCAGGCCAATCTCAGTGACGGTCCATAGCTCGCTGTTTGTCTCCATGAGGCGCTTCTTCATCATGGCCTTCCACTTGGGATACTCGTGACCGTCAAAGATGGGGCATGACACAGTCTTCATTCCTGTGGTCGACATAACTAAAACTCCAGGCGGTTAAACCAAAATCACACAGAACAAGGGAGTACCTCGCTCTGATACCTATTGAAAATGCGTTATATCGACTAGAGGGGGGGTGAATAGGTGATTTTTATGAAAGTCTTCAAAACATGGAAGTTTGAAGACAAATGATAGAAATGAACCTATTACCATGCAGCGGAAGGTAGACTACACTAGGCAGACCATAGTCAAGTATTCAATGAAGTGAAAGCACAATGACTAATAGCAGCTAGGCAGTAAAGATCAGGTACACAGTGAAGACAAATGGATAATGCAAATAGGCACTAACTTCACAAGAGCCAACTGTAAATAAAGAGATGGGAAGGATAGAACCAGTGTGCAGGATGAAGACAAAGGTTTGGTAGACAAGTTCAAACTGCGGTGACAGTTGTACGTCTGGTTAGGGCGGATAGGTATTTAAACCTGAGGACACACAGTCCCGGACACCTAGTCCTGAACCGCAGCTCAGGACACTTAGTCCTCACCGTATTCCCCTTGAGCTAAGGTCACACAGACCTCGCCCAATCACTCTGGTAAGTCTTCAAGGTAGACTTCCAAACCTTCACAGACTTCGTTCACCGGCGATCCACAATGACTCTTGGATGCTCAGAACACGACGCCTAACCGGCTGGAGGATTCACAGTCCTCAAGTGTAATAAGTCTTCAGATCAGACAGACAGGAAGACTTAAGTGATGCCTAACACTCTTTGGCTCTGGGTGTTTAGGGCTTTATCCTCTCAAGGAATTCTCTCTCAAAGGCTTCGAGGTGGGTTGCTCTCAAACAACAGAAGCCGTGCTTTAACTCTGAGCAGCCAACCGTTTATGGTTGTAGGGGGTGGGCTATTTATAACCACTAGGCAACCCGACCTGATTTGTCCGAAATGACCCTGGGTTACTAAGGAACTGACACGTGTTCCAACGGTCAGATTTCAATCATACACGGCAACTTTACTTGGGCTACAAGCAAAGCTGACTTATCCAACTCTGGACAAGATTTGCTCTCATAGTCTTCACTCGAAGATATAGGATTTTGGTTAAGCATCACTTCAGTCATTCTGACTGGTTCTCTTGGACCCCACTTAATAGTACGGTGGTTCCTATGACTCAACAAAGAAAAACACAGAATGACGAAACTGCTAAGTCTTCGCGCTCCATAGTCTTCACGCGATGTCTTCTCTTGTCATAGTCTTCAATGTGAATGTCTTCACATACCACCTTTGACTTCAATGTCTTCATACATTTTTAGGGGTCATCTCTGGTAGGAAAACCGAATCAATGAGGGACTTCTACCTGTGTTATCCTGCAATTCTCACAAACACATTAGTCCCTCAACTAGGTTTGTCGTCAATACTCCAAAACCAACTAGGGGTGGCACTAGATGCACTTACAAAGCTCACGAAACATATCCTTGTCTCTGGTCATGTGATCGGTACACCCACTATCAAGAACCCATTCCTTTCCTCCAGCCATGTAGCCGCGAAGATTAGCCATAAGACCAAAGTGTCTCATAAACTCATCGAGATCAAAGTCACTATCATCATCCTCATCATAGTATCCATGTTCAACATCGTCTTGTGATGGATCAATTCCTAGAGAGGGTAATTCATTAGATAAATGGTCATCACAATAGTCATCTTTATGAATTCTAATGGCTTCGGAGATGATATTGCTAATGATTCCAACATCTCCTTTCGCATGCGTGAGATTAGTAAGCTCAAATAGACAATCACCAAATTTGGGATCATTGGAACTCATCTTACTCAACGCAATAGAGTTATGAATAATTTCATCCAAGTTTTGCAAGGAATAGTGTGGAAATCGTTTCTCAAGAAATCTCCATATGGTGTAAGCACAATCAAGAGCAGGCAAGCTAGCAAACAAGTTTCTAGGCAATCCTCTAGTGATTAAATTGACAGTTCTAAGATTACGGATCATGTCAAAAGACTCATCAAGGGTAGGATGCAAAGGATCAACATGAGGTGCACAAGGGCTAGTAATGTACTTGTTCAAATGATATTTATTGAAAATCTAAAGCATCTCAAATTTCCACTCATGAAAGAACTCTCCATCAAGTATAGGCACTCTACGTCTAAGACTCCCCAACGTAGACTCACCTATCTTCCTCCAAAGGTGTTTAAACCAAAGCAATGGAGACCAATGCTCTGATACCAATTGAAAGGATCGAGAAGAGGTGTCTAGAGGGGGGTGAATAGACTCTTAGCAAAGAAAAGTAGCAGTTTTTAATTTCTTTAAGTTAAGGTGGAGTTCTAGCACAAGTTTAACCATTCACAATACATTCAAGCAAGCATGGCAAGAGTATATGAGCTGTGGAAAGTAAAGCATGCAACTTGCAAGAAAGTAAAGGGATGGGATTGGAGTGTGCAAACACAATTGTATATGAGCAGCGGAAAGTAAAGCATTCACAATACATTCAAGCAAGCATGGCAAGAGTATATGAGCAGCGAAAAGTAAAGCATGCAACTTGCAAGAAAGTAAAGGGATGGGATTGGAGTGTGCAAACGCAATTGGAGATTCAGAGATTTTTGGCATGGTTCTGATAGATGGTGCTATCGTATATCCACGTTGACGGAGACTTCAACCCATGAAGGGTAACGGTTGCACGAGTCCACGAAGGACTCCACCCACGAAGGGTCCACAAAGAAGCAACCTTGTCTATCCCACCATGGCCATCGCCCACGAAGGACTTGTCTCACTAGGGTAGATCTTCACGAAGTAGGCGATCTCCTTGCCCATACAAACTCCTTGGTTCAACTCCACAATCTTGACGGAGGCTCCCAAGTGACACCTAACCAATCTAGGAGACACCACTCTCCAAAAGTAATAGACGGTGTGTTGATGATGAAGTCCTTGCTCTTGTGCTTCAAATGATAGTCTCCCCAACACTCAACTCTCTCTCACAGATTTGGATTTGTTGGAATGATGATTTGAGTGGAAAGCAACTTGGGGAAGGCTAGAGATCAAGATTCAAATGGTTGGAATAGAATATCTTGGTCTCAACACATGAGTAGGTGGTTCTCTCTCACAAAATGAATGCTGAAGTGTAGGCATGTTCTGATGGCTGTCCTTTCTAATGAAGGAAGGGTGGAGGGGTATATATAGCCTCGACACAAAATCTAACCGTTACACACAATTCAAAAATCTCGATGGGACCGGATCAGAAAACTCGGTCGGACCGATTCAGTTCAAATGTGAATGTTAGGCTTTTCTGTGGGACCGATATGATCAACTCGATGGAACCGATGTGCTAGGGTTAGGGTAAAAACTCATATCGGTTTGACCGATTACACAAACTAGGTGGGACTGATTTTGGTAATAAGCAAAACAAAGAGTTCGCCAGGCAAACTCGGTGGGACCGATTGCTTATCTCGGTGGGACCGAAATAATTACAACAGGTAACAAAGAGTTTGCGAGCTCATCTCGGTGGGACCGAAATAATTACAACAGGTAACAAAGAGTTTGCGAGCTCATCTCGGTGAGACCGAGATCCCATCGGTGAGACCGAATTGATTAGGGTTTCTGGCAGTGGCTATGTCAAGTGAACTCGGTGGCGCCAGATAGAATATTTCAGTGGTGCCGAGTTTGAATTTTGGTTAGGGATATATGTGGATATGAGAAAGTGATTGAGGGTTTTTGGAGCATATCACTAAGCATTTTGAGCAAGCAAGCCATTAAGCAACACCTCATCCCCTTTTAATAGTATTGGCTTTCCTATGGACTCAATGTGATCTTGGATCACTAAAATGAAAATGTAGAGTCTTGAGCTTTTGAGCTTGAGCCAACCCTTTGTTCTTAGCATCTTGCAGGAGTTCCACATCCTCTTGTCCACACCACTCCATTTTGGAACTTATCTGAAATATACTAGGTAAATACATTAGTCCAACAAGAAATATGTTGACATTAATTACGAAAACCACCTAGGGAGGACTTGTGCTTTCACTAACGAATGGGCACGTCGCTGATAACCGCAGGAGGGAGAGTGTCCGAGAGGACAACCAATGCATTCATGTGGCCCGAACATGTATGTATGAAAGGGTCTTGTAATGCTTCAAATAACCAATTCACGACTTTGATGTGTCATATATGACTCACAAAATGATCAATAATCCCACACAGAGGCTCATGCTCGTAGTGTACTGCGGGACCCCTCCCCCCACCCCCCACACACAGACACACACATCCCGCACCACCACAGCCACTCTGAGGCATGTCAAACTTTCTCTGCAGCGAACATGTGACCAAAGGAGTGTCATGTTAAAATTAAAAATACAGACATCATTCGACCATTTTTATACATTGATTGATTTCCTAGGGATTTAATGTGCAAAAATAAAACTAGAGCTACATGTGCACCAAAATGGACTGCAAAATCATATGTGTCCCTGGGTGCATGTTTCCCCATGGAAGAGATCTCAAAACATTGAGAATATAGATTTTTAAAATTCAGTAAATCCATAACTTAGTTGAAATTGATGAGACTTATCATGGTGTCATATATGGACACCAATAGACTGTGATATTGTACTTTTCATCAAATTTGAGACACGTTTTGATATAATCTTCTTACAAATGGGAGATTGTTAATAACTGGAAACCAATATCTCATACGGATTACTTATTCTGACCATGTACGTTAGACCGTGCCATGCTTCGGTTAAGCAGTAAAGCGGCAGAATGAATCATCAATAAATGAAAAAATGTACGTGCTGCCACGCGCCCCGTATGCCATGCGAGTAGGCGTGAGTGGACGGGACGCACGCGAGCAATCCACCGCGCAGGTAGACCAGGAGGCGTGCGTGCAGGTGTGATTATTGACGAGAGGCGTTTTTGCTTTGCAGTGTCACTGGGAGGCGTGCGAGTAGCTGTGTGAAATGATGGCATGGCAGAAGTCCGCCGCGCAGGCTCATCGGGAGGCGAGACAACCTTTAACCGCCGCCCGCCTCGCTCCCACTGGTCTGTATTAATTGCGCACCCGAGCCACCGGCCATAATAGTAGGCCGCACCCCCGGTCCACAGTGGTCACCAACGTTTGGACTCTGGAGTGTATGATGATGCCACCGAAGTGCACCATCAGAGAGAGTGGCGATGCCGGGGCTGGTGAAGCACCCGTGCAACATGCGAAGCTGGGCACAGAGGTTGTCGCCTCCATCGACGAGGTCTCGCGCGGGTAGCAGCAAGACCTTGACTTCGTCGGCGCTGTCGTGCCC
Source organism: Triticum urartu (assembly GCF_003073215.2). Lineage (NCBI taxonomy): Eukaryota > Viridiplantae > Streptophyta > Magnoliopsida > Poales > Poaceae > Triticum > Triticum urartu. The sequence continues at coordinate 234,099,252 of NC_053022.1, forward strand.
CCCAGCTGGAGGCGGAGGTCAACAGTAACTCCGACAATGACTGCGACTCCGACGAATAACCGGTTAGTCATCTATATACCCATTTGTGTGGCAAACATATCATGTGTTTTCTCTGGTTACTCCCGCCTATCTATTTTTTTGGAATACAAATATGGTTATGTTCTCTCAGTCCATGAAATCAGAGTAATTAAGATGCATGTAGTGTATTGATTGTTTGAATGTTATCGGTATAGAGTTAGTGATTACTTGTTTGTTCTGTACATATGATTTTTGCTAATAACCCGACTAGGGTTAGCGTGCGTGCTAATAATTCATGGCTAGATCTTGAGAATTGATTTTGAATGTCCCACATATATGTTTGTGCCTTTTTGTTCCAAACCTTGAGAATTGATTTTGAATGTGCTACATATATGTTTTTGCCATTTTTTCTTTCAGATTGGTATGTACATAGATGAGGCTCCGGCCAGCGCCGCCGCCGGATGTAGATCTTGGACCCGGCAACGTGGCCAGAAGCGGCCACGCCTCTCTGGACCTGAGGAACCGGTAGAATCTCTGGCGGACCGCATCAGCAATCTCCTGGACGCCATCATTGGGGAGATCATCTCCCTTCTCCCCACCAAGGATGGCTGCCGCACACAAGTCCTCGCATCTCGATGGCGCACCGCGCCTCTTAATCTTGACTATCATTAGCTATCTGTCGATGATGATTCTGAACTCCCCAGAGCCATCATCTCCTCCCACCAGGGCTCCATTCAATGCATCTGCATCCCGCATGCTACCTGCTGGACATACCCTTCATGGTGGCCGCCTGGCTAACATCCCGTCAATTCGATAAACTCCAGCAGCTTGAGTTCTACCATTACTACAGTGATGGGTTACCACCTAGTGCTGGATATGTGCCCTCACCGCTGATGCCTATATCATGGTTTTCCTCCTCTCTCCACACCACCACCTTAACCCGGTGCCATCTAGCAGACAATCTAGTACAAATGCTTCAACTCCCACTGTTGAAAAAACATGCAGTTGTGTTGGTTGATCTGTCGGTGGCCACACTTCACAACATCATCCACTCCAGCTGCCCTGCACTAGAGCGTTTGGCGCTTGTTTTTCGAATAGGAATCCATATCCCTTGTGTCAAAATAAAGTCACCTCACCTTGTAAGCATTGGAATTCGTTTTGAAGGACAAGAGCTCATCATCAAAAATGCCCCTTCACTTGAAAGGTTGCTCCTTCATTGTTGTTATAAACATTCGCAAATAATTGTGGTCTCTGCACCTAAATTGGAGACCTTCGGTGCAATTCGTGATCCGTTTAAATGGTTCGAGATGGTGTTTGCCTCCACACCTATTGAGGTACTATATAATATTCACGTACACTTTTGTAATTTGCATTTTCATTTGTGCGCATAAGTTAAGTATCTTCTTGGAGTACACTTTCAGTGCTAATATTATGCTCTATGCTTAATGAAGAGCTTGTCCATCCCATAAGTGGTGGTGGATTCTATCAAGACCTTATAAATCAGTATGTGGTGTTTTGATCCCAACATCATTATTGCCTTGCTGCAATGCTTTCCATGTCTGGAGAATTTATATATAAAGGTGATGATTTCATGCACATTGAAAGCCCATATATAGTGTACTATAATTAATAGTTCAGCTATCACCCTTTCAACATAATCTTTTTTAGACATTAACTGTTTTCAATCTTCATATCTATTTAGGCACTAACACATGGAGAAAAAGGTATAACCAATCGATGGTTCAAGAAGCATCGGGCTTTTCTCAGATCTCATGACATTCGTTTGAAGACAATAACGCTGGAAGGATATGCATCCAACAATGCAAACACTAGCTTTGTCACATTCTTCATGTTGAATGCGAGAGCACTATTGTCCGTGAGGATTAAGTTTTTCAACAAGAAATTTCTCACGGCTGCAAGTGCTGACCAGCATAAAAAAAGAAGTTTCTGGTGGACCTAAGGGCTTCTGATTGTGCTCGGCTTCTATTTACAACAGCTTGTCGTCCTCACGGAACAATAGAAATTTTGTACTCAGATCTTGATTTTATAGATCAGACCGATCCATTTGATTGTGACTGCTGAAAACTTTGGTTGCGTTAGATGTCCTTGTCCTGTTCAATCTGGATTTTGTATAAACCTGATGACCAATCAATCCTCGTGCCTTTGTACTGTTTGTAAGCTGGAGTTAGATATTGTTGCCCTTTTCAACTCGGCTTTGACCCATATTTTCTTTCATACTAGGCCAATGGCTTGCCATTTCTTTAATTAAGACATAAATATTATAAGCATTCACAACATAGGGAAAGAACATCACTCTCACTCGATCCTTGAGATGTTTGCTCATGCAAGTTGTGAGCGCCCACTAGCACCCTGATACGTCTCCAACGTATCTACTTCTCCAAACAGTTTTGCCCTTGTTTTGGACTCTAACTTGCATGATTTGAATGGAACTAACCTAGACTGACGTTGTTTTCAGCAGAATTGCCATGGTGTTATTTTTGTGCAGAAATAAAAGTTCTTGGAATTACCTGAAAATCAACAGAGAATATTTTTGGAATATATAAAAAATACTGGCGAAAGATTCAAGGCCAGGGGCCCACACCCTATCCACGAGGGTGGGGGTGCGCCTAGCCCCTAGGTGCGCCCCCTGCCTCGTGGGCCCCCTGGTGCTCCACCGACCTCAACTCCAACTCCATATATTCACGTTCAGGGAGAAAAAAATCAGAGTGAAGGATTCATCACGTTTTACGATACGGAGCCACCGCCAAGCCCTAATCTCTCTCGGGAGAGCTGATCTGGAGTCTGTTCGGGGCTCCCGAGAGGGGAATCCGTCGCCATCGTCATCATCATCCATCACCAATTTCATGATGCTCACCATCATGCGTGAGTAATTCCATCGTTGGCTTGCTGGACGGTGATGGGTTGGATGAGATTTATCATGTAATCAAGTTAGTTTTGTTAGGGTTTGATCCCTAGTATGCATTATATTCTGAGATTGATGTTGCTATGACTTTGCTATGCTTAATGCTTGTCACTAGGGCCCAAGTGCCATGATTTCAGATCCGAACCTATTATTTTTTCATGAATATATGTGAGTTCTTGATCCTATCTTGCAAGTCTATAGTCACCTATTATGTGTTATGATCCGTTAACCCCGAAGTGACAATAATCAGGATACTTACCGGTGATGACCGTAGTTTGAGGAGTTCATGTATTCACTAAGTGTTAATTCTTTGGTCGAGTACTCTATTAAAAGGAGGCCTTAATATCCCTTAGTTTCCAATAGGACCCCGCTGCCATGGGAGGGTTGGACAAAAGATGCCATGCAAGTTCTTTTCCATAAGCACATATGATTATATTCGGAATACATGCCTACATTACACTAATGACCTGGAGCTAGTTCTGTGTCACCCGATGTTATAACTGTTGCATGAGGAATCGCATCAGACATAATTATCCATCACAGATCCATTGCCTACGAGCTTTTTCACATATTGTTCTTTTCTTAGTTACTTTTCCGTTGCCACTGTTACAATGACTACAAAACCAATACTCTTACTTTTGCAACCGTTACCGCTACTATCATATTACTTTGCTGCAGATATTAAGTTTTCCAGGTGTGGTTGAATTGACAACTCAGCTGCTAATACTTGAGAACATTCTTTGGCTCCCCTTATGTCGTATCAATAAATTTGGGTTGAATACTCTACCCTCGAAAACTGTTGCGATCCCCTATATTTGTGGGTTATCAAGACTATTTTCCGGCACCGTTGCCGGGGAGCATAGCTCTATTCTTTCAGTCACTTGGGATTTATATTTGCTGATCACTATGAAGAACTTGAAAGGTAAAAGAACCAAGATTTTTCCCTCAACTACGAGGGGGGGGGGGGGTAAGGAACTGCCATCTTGCTCTGCACTTGATTCACCTTCTGTTTGAGTAAACTTGCAACACCTACTCCTGCTGTTCATTCTGATATGTCGCATTTTATTGATGATGCCACTTCTACTTTGCATGATACTTATGACGAAACTACTTCTATGCTTGATAATACTGTGCCACTAGGTGAATTTCTTGATGAACAACTTGCTAGGGTTAGAGGGAATGAAATTATTAAAACTGATAATATTTATGAAAGTGATGATGAAGATTCTCCCCCTAGATATGAATTGCCTGTTGTGCCTGAGGGCTATGTTATGGATGAAGAAACTGCTAGAGACTTTTTAGCTTACAATGATAGATCTGATCTTAAGAGATTATTAGTTAAGCTTAAAGAAAAATCTTTGAATGCTAGAATGAAATATGACCCTGCTTTTGCTACTTCACCTATCTTTATTTCCAATAAGGATTATGATTTCTCTGTCGATCCTGAGTTAATTACTTTGGTTGAATCTGATCCTTTTTATGGCTATGAATCTGAAAGTGTTGTGGCACATCTTACTAAATTAAATGATATAGCCACCCTGTTCACTAATAATGAGAAAACTCGCTATTACTTTATCCTTTAGTTATTCCCGTTCTCATTAAAGGGTGATGCTAAAACATAGTTTAATTCTCTTGATCCTGGTTGTGTGCGTAGTCCCCAGGATATGATTTATTATTTCTCTGCTAAATATTTCCCTGCTCATAAGAAACAAGCTGCCTTAAGGGAAATATATAATTTTGTGCAAATTGAAGAAGAGAGTCTCCCACAAGCTTGGGGGAGGCTTCTTGATGAGGACATCAATACCATTGTTACACCCACAGCCCCTACTGTTACATATACTGGACCAATTACTAGAGCTCGCGCACGCCAATTAAATTACCAGGTACTTTCGTTTCTTGGTAATGATTCTAATGTTCATGAGATTATGATGCTGCCTAAATTGGATACATTTGTTTTGCTTACAAATGAAGGGCCTAGCTTGGAGAAGGATGAACATTGGAGCAAGAACACGCATGGAGTTGATGGCATGCGCAAGGGGATCAAGAACGGAGTTACAAGTGATGATTTCAGGACTTTGAAGCCGCCATAAGGAGTGCATGAAGCCTTGGACGAAATATACAAGATGCCACTTCATAATATTCGTCCATAGGCTATTCTAGGTGCTGCGTCACCTTATTAATGGGCCAGGCCCATGTAATTTCGAAATACTTAAGTATAGGCTATTTTTAGAGTCCGTATGTGTGGGGAAACAAGAGTTAGGGTTGGTTTCGGACCCCACCCTCAAGGGCCACGAAATTCCCCCCTCTTCCTCCATATATACAGCCCTTAGGGCGTCGTTTAGACTTTGGGTTTTGTTTAGATTAAAAGTTCGCCATAGCTGAAACTTCGCGTACTTCGTTTGTGTCCAACGACCAGACCAGGACGTCACAGAACCCCACCTTGATCAATAAGCTTTAATCTTATATTCGCAATATCCCGATTGCAATCTCAGTTTCTTGCTTGTTCTTCGTTTGCTCGCAGGAAACAGACCCTCGTGGTCAGGTTGATCGTGCCCCGGCGTGGTCAATAACCCTCGGAAGTTGGTTTAGCGATTGCTAAGGCGCGACGTCTCGCACGTTCGTAGTCGGATCGTCAAGGTCGACTCCCACAGAAAACGATAGCCACCATCTCATCGAAACATCGGGACACCTTAGCCTCTATCAAGTGGTATCAGATTTCCAGGTTGCTCGGTGAGATTTTACAGTTTTTCGTAGATTAGATCAAGTCTGTTCTTCATACCTACAGTCCATGAAAAAGCCAGAAAAAAAAATTAGGGTTAGTTCATCATATCCGAACCAATCTGAGCCTTTGCATAATCTTTTTAGGGTTTTTGCTTTGTTGAATTTGCGGTTGCATCATCGTGTCAAGTTGCTGGTCTTAGAGTCTAGTCTTTTAGAGTTTCGAGTTCTGGTCACAAGTTGTCACGCCGCCGCCGCACCATCATCATCGCCCATCTGCCACTTTTGCTTATCCGCCACCGCTCTGAATCCATATCCATATACCACCACCAATCCGTATCCATATACCACCATCAATCTCTATCCATATACCACCACCGCTGCCATATACCACAACCATATATCCACCACCAATCCGAGTTCTTCTCATATTAGGTTTGTTCTTGAGATCAATCTAAATTCCGATTCGTGTTTCCTTGCCTGCGTAGGTCTCGAAAAAAAAGAGAGAGTTCCAGAGTGTGCTTTTCCCTTATTTACGTGCAGCGCCGTGATTTTGTTAGTGTTCTAGGCTCGCGTCTCTAGCACGGTCTAGCCTAGGACCAGCACAGTACCGTCCTTGAGCGTTTATTCAACTTTGCGTCTCTGAATTGATTATTGCTGACCCTTTTTGCTACCATACTATAAGCCTTCCCAGCTCCACATACATCTACGTCGTGCGTTTGACTCTTCCTGGCAATCGCTCTATCCAAGCTTTTGAGAGTTTTTGACTACAACGGTTGCCGATCACCGCCTGCTGCTGGGTAAGAACTGGTAAGAATTTGAGATTTGCTTGACGGATTTGTGACACCCGCCACCACCACCACTTGTTAGTAGTCTGTAGGATCATATTCTTGTGTGTTTCTATTGCTGCTAACCATGCCAGGATCACAAGCCGACGAGACTGACTGGGAGAACTTGACGAACAAGGAGCTTCATGATACGTTTCAGCAAATGATGAATGGACAGGTGCAAGATGTGATAAACAGATTTGAAGAGGCCATGGAGAAGATAGATGGCATGGAGAAGACGTTTGAAACAAAGCTCGATAACAAGTTTGCTGAATTGCTATCGTGTTTTCCACCACCACCACTGGCTGCTCCTGCCGCACCTCTGCAACAACAGCAACAACACCGACTACCTCCACGTCGGGAAACAGCCCTCCGCCGAGCGAGCCGTATCCCTCTTCAGTCGGGCCAAACTGCTGGTGCTGCTGTTGATACTTCTGTGGCTCCTACTGCTGATGTGGAGGAGGATGCTTATGTGGGAGATTATGAGGATGAGGTTGATCAAAATCAGAACTACGTGCCACCAACAGCACAGCAACCACCAGGTCGTCCACATGCAAATAATGGCAATGGTAGGGCTCACCCTCAGGTACGAGATCATGACCATCTCCCTAAACTAAAATTGAATATTCCACCATTTGAGGGTAGATATGTTCTTGATATATATCTTACTTGGGAGTTAGAAACTGAACAACGATTTACATGTTTACAATATCCCGAGGAGAGACGTGTTCCTGCTGCTGTTTGTGCTTTTACTAGTTTTGCATGTGTTTGGTGGTCTGAGCATTGTAGATTATATCCTATTCCGGCTACTTGGGCTGCTTTGAAAACTGCTATGCGTACTCGTTGGGTTCCACCATATTATCAACGTGAATTACTTCAAAAATTGCAGCGCTTAAGACAGGGAAAAAATTCTGTAGAAGAATATTATCAGGAATTACAAACTGGCATGATTAGATGTGGTATTGTTGAGGAGAATGAAGCTATGCTTGCACGTTTTATGGGTGGATTAAATAGAGAGATTCAGACGATTCTAGAGTATAAGGAGTATACTAATATCACTCGTTTATTCCATCTTGCTTGTAAAGCTGAACGTGAAGTGCAGGATCGACAGGCATTGGCGCGGACTAACTTTTCTGCAGGTCGACCTTCTTCATGGACACCACGTGCATCATCTACTTCCACACGTTCTGCTACACCGGCGCCTCCGTCGGCTGCCACCTCCAACCGTGATACAATCAAGCAGGCACAATCACCACTATCTGCTAAGAGCACACCTTCTGGGCCTGCAAAGAGCTCTTCTTCATCCATGGCATCAACAGGGCAAACACATGATATTATTTGTCGACGTTGCAAGGGTGGAGGTCATTATGCGAGAGATTGCCCATCTAAGCATGTGATGATTGTTACTGAGGATGGTGGGTATGAGTCCGCTAGTGACTATGATGAGGAGACTTTGGCTCTTATTACACGTGACGAACACGGTGGAGACGATTCTGATCATGAGACGCAATACATGGCTCCTGAAGATGCTGATAGGTATGAATGTTTAGTTGGTCAACGTGTTTTGAGTGTGCAGGTTACACAAGCTGAGCAAAATCAGAGGCATAATTTGTTCCATACAAAGGGAGTTGTGAAGGAACGTTCTGTTCGCGTGATCATAGATGGAGGGAGTTGCAACAACTTGGCTAGCATCGAGATGGTGGAGAAGCTATCTCTCACCACAAGACCACATCCACATCCTTACTACATCCAATGGTTCAACAACAGCGGCAAGGTTAAGGTAACACGTACTGTTCATGTGCATTTTAGTATCCTCTACATATGCTGATTATGTTGATTGTGATGTGGTACCTATGCAAGCATGTTCCTTATTACTTGGTAGACCATGACAATTTGATAAAAATTCTGTTCACCATGGTAGAAACAATCAGTATACTCTTGTTCATAAGGATAAAAATATTACTTTGCTTCCTATGACTCCTGATTCCATTTTGAAAGATGATATTAATAGAGCTAATAAAGCAAAACAGGAGAAAAATAAGAGTGAAAATCAGATTGTGGCAAAAGAATTTGAGCAACAAATGCAGCCTAATAATAATAAACAATCTAGTGTTGCTTCTGAAATTAAATTGAAAAGTGCATGTTTACTTGCCACCAAATCTGATATTGATGAGCTAGATTTTAGCAAATCTGTTTGCTATGCTTTTGTGTGCAAAGAGGCATTATTTTCATTCGAGGACGTGCCTTCCTCTTTGCCTCCTGCTTTCACGAACATTTTGCAGGAGTTCGCTGACGTCTTTCCACAAGACATGCCACCGGGATTATGATGAGGACATGACTACCTTGGATACGACCAAAAATATTGCATACATGCATATTTGTCAGGTGATTTCTAATGCAAACTATTCAATAATCTATTTATGTTATCCAAGAACAAAATACTTCACACACTTTTGTGTTTTGTCTAATTGCAGGTGTATGGGACATTTGTACAATCACATATGAAGACAAGGGAAAGAGAAGTTTAGGTTGTGTTCAAAAAGTCCTCTCACGTCATTTTGGGCCAAGAGAAGATAGAGTCCAAGTCTCTCACGTTCTGGATTGATTCGGACTGCACAGACATACCTGACTCAAAACGCCAACAACTTTTTCATACGGACTCCGAATTGGGTGATTGTTTTTTTGTTGGAAACTAGATTTCGTGCTCTTTCCAACCCAATTGGATTCACCTTCAAATTCATCCGGAGCGTTGAGTTACGGACGAAACAATCTGACGTTGCAGCAGAATCCGAGTCAAACTACAAGCCCAAAGGTGTTGCATCACCTCCACTTGGGCCCATGAGCCTTGTACGACCTAGGGTTAGTTTTAGGCTGCCTTGGGACGTCCTCCCACCTCCTTGGCCGCCACCCCTTGCTCCTATATAAGTAGATCCATCTAGTAGCTTTTTCCTTGGGATTTGTTTAGTTAAAAGTTAGCCATTGCAACTTCGTGTACTTCGTTTGTGTCCAAGACCAGACCAAGACCGCTTCCGGATCCCACCATTATCAATACTTCATATATTTGCAATATTCAGATTGCTTTATCATATTCTTGCTCGTTCTCTTCGATTGCTTGCAGGAATAGACCTTCGTGGTTAGGCTGACCTGCTTCAGCATCGTCAGTAACCTCAGGAGATTGGTTTAGGCGATTGCTAAGGCGCACGTCGTGCACGTTTGTAGTCGGATCGTCAAAGTCATCTCCACCAAATCGATAGTTATCATCTCATCGAAAGATCGGGACCCTCGCCTCTATCAAGTGGTATCAGTTTTCAGGTTGCTCGGTGAGAATTTCCAGTTTTCCTAGATTAGATTTATTTTCTTACCTATTGTCCAAGAAAAAGCCACAAAAAAGAGTTAGATCTATTCATCCTTGGTCCAAGCCAGTCTGAGCCTTTGCAATTTTCTTTTCATTGCTTGCATAGTTGAATTATCGGTTGCATCATCGTGTCGAGTTGCTGGTCTTAGTGTCTAGTTCGTTTAGAGTTTCGAGTTCTGTTCACATTAGTCACGCCACCGCTGCATCATTATCTCTTCCGCTGTCCACCACCCATCCATCAATTTCCACCACGTGCTACCCACCATTCATTGTCATAATAATAGTTGAGATCGTTCACATCTTCACTTGATCCAATTTGCATCTTATCTAGTTTGTTTTGGAAAGAGGGAGAAAAAAAAGAGAGAAAAAAACGAGAGGAAAAAAAAGAGAAAAAAAAGTCAGAGAAAAAAAGGAGAGAAAGAAAAAAAAGTGTGAGGAAAAAAAAGAGAAAAAAAACAAAATTCGGATCTTTTTAGACTCAATCTCGTAGTTGAATTCGGATTGGAATCTGTTTTGTGCACTGTTCAGTAAAACAGCTTGGCTGTTGTTTCACATCATTATCTTTACTGCCGTTGTGATCTTCACTTATATCTTGCTGTCCAGAGCTACTTAGTATCCTTCATTGATGTTGGTTGTGCTACGACGTGACCTCATTAGTGTTCTAGGCTCGCGTCTCTAGTTCGGTCTAGCCTAGGACCAGCACAGTACCGTCGTTGAGCGTTTATTCAACATTGCATCTCTGAATTGATTATTGCTAATCTTTTGCTACCATATATAGCCAACCCAGCTCCACATATTTCTACACCGTGTATACGCACGTTCCCCTGGCAATCGCTTTACACAATCTTCGGAGTTATTTGACACTGCTGGTTGCCTGTCACCACCTGCCACATGGTAAGAACTTGTAAGATATTGATATTTGCTTTACTGTGAGCACTTTACAACCACATCCTAGTAGTTCATAGGAACATTATTCTCGAATTTTGGTTCTTGTTTCTACTAATCATGACAGGTTCCAGAGATAGAAGTTCTTGGATGACGGACACATCTTCACCATCACGAGAGTTGGGACAACACACACAAGCATATGGTCAGGTTATCTCTTTACCATCATTTGAGGGTAGATTTAATCCTGCTATTTATCTAGCTTGGGAGCTTGAAGTAGAACAAGTTTTTAGTCACCATGATTTTTCTGAACTTGAGAGAGTACGAGCTACCATTAGAGCTTTACTGGTTTTGCTTCTGTTTGGTGGAGTGTACATTGTAAGAAAAACATTGATAACCAACCCACAACTTGAAAGTTTTGAAAGCTGTAATGAGACAACAATTTTTCCCTCCTTACTATATCGTCGTGAATTGCTTCACAAATTTGAACAATTTAAACAAGGCAACAACACTGTTCATGCTTACTACCAAGAGTTCAAATCTTATATGCATCATTGTGACATAGAAGAATCTGAGAATGATACAATGAATAGATTTTTTGGTGGTTTGAACCATAATATTCAGGCAAGATTTTAGTATATTCCTCGTTGCATTACTGGTATGTATGTCCGTGCCTATACCTTTGAGAGACAGATACAGGAGGATGCATTAGGTGACTACATGACAACTACTATTCCAGTACATGCTCACCACCGCCGGTGGGTTCCTCCATCATTGCACCTCGGATTATGAGCATGGCATCATCTCAAGGGTATGGTACATTGTCAACGTCCATACCTACATCAGCTACATCTTTGCCACAAGGTAACAGTAAAGGTATTGATGATATAACTTCACATGAGAATGATGCATGTCTAGTTAACTTGAATGCGTCATGTATTGAGTTACCTGTTGGATTTGAGCACACCACCTATTTTAGAGAATCTTGTTACTGTCATGAATGCGTCATGTGATCAAACAACTGAAATATCAATAATTTTGAGTGCACCCATTGAATTAACTGTTGATGCAAAAGAACTAATGTTTAATCATTTTGATATGGCCTCCAATCTTGGTGATGATTCTGTGTCCAATGACTTATTGCATGTTTGCTTATTTAAGCATGTCGTAGCATGTAAATTTGATGCAAGTAAGGTTTATTCACCAAAGTTGGGATGGTTTAATGATGAACATTGCGAATCTTTTGAAATGAATAAGAGCTTCACTTATATGTGCAAACCGAGTTCTAATATTTTCATGCCTTCTACTTCTTGTGATAATGTTTTGGCTTTAGTTTTTATGAACTATGAAAGTTACTCATGTATACATGTGTCATACGTGCAAAAATCAAAGGAAGTTAAACTGGATGACATATACATATACAACATGTACACCTTGTCTCTTTTGTTAGCCACATTTCAGATTAAGCAACGCCGAGGACGGCTTTGTTTTCAAAAAGGGGAGGATGATGAGGACATGACTACCTTGGATACGACCAAAAATATTGCATACATGCATATTTGTCAGGTGATTTCTAATGCAAACTATTCAATAATCTATTTATGTTATCCAGAACAAAAATACTTCACACACTTTTGTGTTTTGTCTAATTGCAGGTGTATGAGACATTTGTACAATCCACATATGAAGACAAGGGAAAAGGAGAAGTTTAGGTTGTGTTCAAAAAGTCCTCTCACGTCACTTTTGGGCCAAGAGAAGATAGAGTCCAAGTCTCTCACGTTCTGGATTCAGATTCGGACTGCACAGGCATACCTGACTCAAAACGCCAACAACTTTTTCATACGGACTCCGAATTGGGTGATTCTTTTTTTGTTGGAAACTAGATTTCGTGATCTTTTCAACCCAATTGGATTCACCTTCAAATTCATCCGGAGCGTTGAGTTACGGACGAAACAATCTGACGTTGCAGCAGAATCCGAGTCAAACTACAAGCCCAAAGGTGTTGCATCACCTCCACTTGGGCCCATGAGCCTTGTACGACCTAGGGTTAGTTTTAGGCTGCCTTGGGACGTCCTCCCACCTCCTTGGCCGCCACCCCTTGCTCCTATATAAGTAGATCCATCTAGTAGCTTTTTTGGTTGGGTTTTGTTTAGATTAAAAGTTCGCCATAGCTGCAACTTCGCGGTCAGGCTGACCGTGCTTCCAGCATCGTCAGTAACCTCAGGAGATTGGTTTAGCGATTGCTAAGGCGCAACGTCGTGCACGTTTGTAGTCGGATCATCAAAGTCGTCTCCACCAAATCGATAGTTATCATCTCATCGAAAGATCGGGACCCTCGCCTCTATCAACAATGTTCTATTGACTACTTCAGTTTGTCCATCAGTTTGGGGGTGACAAGTAGTACTAAAAAGCAGCTTAGTCCCCAACTTAGCCCATAAACATCTCCAAAAGTGGCTAAGAAATTTAGTATCACGATCTGAAACAATAGTATTTGGCACACCATGTAAGCGAATAATTTCACGAAAGAACAAATCAGCAACATTAACAGCATCATCGCTTTTATGACATGGTATAAAGTGTGCCATTTTCGAGAACCTATCCACGACAACAAATATGCTATCCCTCCCCTTCTTTGTTCTAGGTAAACCTAAAACAAAGTCCATAGATATATCCTCCCAAGGAACACTAGGTACAGGCAAAGGCATATATAAACCATGAGGATTGAGTCGTGACTTAGCTCTTTGACATGTAGTGCAGCGAGCAACAAAACGCTCAACATCCCGTCTCATCTTTGGCCAAAAGAAATGTGTAGCAAGTATATCCTCCGTCTTCTTGACGCCAAAGTGTCCCATTAATCCTCCTCCATGCGCCTCCTGCAATAACAAAAGACGAACAGAGCTAGCTGGAATGCATAGCTTGTTAGCACGAAACACAAATCCATCGTTAAGAACGAACTTGTTCCAAGTTCTCCCTTCCTTACAATTCTGCAATACATCTTTAAATTCAGCATCATGAACATATTGATCTTTGATGGTCTCCAAACCAAATATTTTAAAGTCAAGTTGTGAAAGCATAGTATAACGATGAGACAAGGCATCAGCAATAACATTTTCTTTACCCTTCTTGTGTTTAATGACATAAGGGAAAGTCTCAATGAATTCAACCCATTTAGCATGTCTACGGTTCAGTTTTGCTTGACTTTTAGTGTGTTTCAAAGATTCATGATCAGAATGTATAACAAATTCCTTGGGCCATAAATAATGTTGCCATGTTTCTAAGGTCTGAACAAGAGCATATAATTCTTTATCATAAGTAGAATAGTTCAGACTAGGCCCACTCAATTTTTCAGAAAAGTATGCAACAGGTTTGCCATCTTGTAATAACACACCTCCTAATCCAATTCCACTAGCATCACATTCAAGCTCAAAAGTCTTATTGAAATTAGGAAGTTGGAGTAAAGGAG
>NC_053022.1:234114440-234195235 GCF_003073215.2 Triticum urartu
GGAACAAAGCATTAGCACATAGTGAATACATGAACTCCTCAAACTATGGTCATCACCGGGAGTGGTCCCGATTATTGTCACTTCGGAGTTGCCGGATCATAACACATAGTAGGTGACTATAGACTTGCAAGATAGGATCAAGAACTCACATATATTCATGAAAACATAATAGGTTCAGATCTGAAATCATGGCACTCGGGCCCTAGTGACAAGCATTAAGCATAGCAAAGTTATAGCAACATCAATCTCAGAACATAGTGGATACTAGGGATCAAACCCTAACAAAACTAAATCGATTACATGATAAATCTCATCCAACCCATTGATACGTCTCCAACGTATCTATAATTTTTGATTGATCCATGCTATATTATCCACTGTTTTGGACTATATTGGGCTTTATTTTCCACTTTTATATTATTTTTGGGACTAACCTATTAACCGGAGGCCCAGCCTAGAATTGCTGTTTTTTGCCTATTTCAGTGTTTCGAAGAAACGGAATATCAAACGGAGTCCAAACGGAATAAAATCTTCGGGGACGTGATTTTCTCACTGAACGTGATCCAGGAGACTTGGACCCTGCTCCAAGGAACAAAAGAGGCGGTCACGAGGGTGGGGGGCGCGGCCCCCCTAGGGTGCACCCCCTGCCTCGTGGGCCCCTCGTTGCTCCTCTGGCGTACTTCTTCCTCCTATATATACACACGTACCCCCAAACGATCAGAATAGGAGCCAAAAACCTAATTCCACCGCCACAACTTTCTCTATGCACGAGATCCCATCTTGGGGCCTGTTCCGGAGCTCCGCCGGAAGAGGGCCGTCATCACGGAGGGCTTCTACATCATCCTAGCCTCTCCGATGAAGTGTGAGTAGTTTACTTCAGACCTTCGGGTCCATAGTTAGTAGCTAGATGGCTTCTTCTCTCTCTTTGAATCTCAATACAAAGTTCTCCCCCTCTCTTGTGGAGATCTATTCGATGTAATCTTATTTTTGCGGTGTGTTTGTTGAGACTGATGAATTGTGGGTTTATGATCAAGTCTATCTATGAATAATATTTGAATCTTCTCTGAATTCTTTTATGTATGATTGGTTATCTTTGCAAGTCTCTTCGAATTATCCGTTTGGTTTGGCCAACTAGATTGGTAGTTCTTGCCATGGGAGAAGTGCTTAGCTTTGGGTTCGATCTTGCGGTGTCCGTACCCAGTGACAGAAGGGGCAGCAAGGCACGTATTGTATCGTTGCCATCGAGGATAACAAGATGGGGTTTATTTCATATTGCATGAATTTATCTCTCTACATCATGTCATCTTGCTTAAGGCGTTACTCTGTTTTTAACTTAATACTCTAGATGCATGCTGGATAGCGGTCAATGAGTGGAGTAATAGTAGTAGATGCAGAATCGTTTCGATCTACTTGTCACGGACGTGATGCCTATATACATGATCATGCCTAGATATTCTCATAACTATGCTCAATTTTGTCAATTTCTCAACAATAATTTGTTCACCCACCATAGAATACTTATGCTCTTGAGAGAAGCCACTAGTAAAACCTATGGTCCCCGGGTCTATTCTCATCATATCTATCTCCATCACTTTAATCTTGCTTTGCTTTTTTACTTTGCCTTTACTTTTTACTTTGCATCTTTATACCAAAAATACCAAAAATATTATATCTATCAGATCTCACTCTCGTAAGTGACCGTGAAGGGCTTGACAACCCCTAATCGCGTTGGTTGCGAGTAGCTATCGCTTTGTGCAGGTACGAGGGACTTGAGCGTGGGCTCCTACTGGATTGATACCTTGGTTCTCAAAAACTGAGGGAAATACTTACGCTACTCTGTTGTATCATCCCTTCCTCTTCGGGGAAAACCAACGCAAGCTCAAGACGTAGCAAGAAGGATTTCTGGCGCCGTTGCCGGGGAGTCTACGCAAAAAGTCAACATACCAAGTACCCATCACAATCCCTATCTCTCGCATTACATTATTTGCCATTTGCCTCTCGTTTTCCTCTCCCCCCAATTCACCCTTGCCGTTTTATTCGCCCTCTCTCTCTATCCTCCCTCTCTATTTGCCTCCTTTTCCCGTTTCTTGTTTGCTCGTATGGTTGGAATAGTTGTTTATTTATTACTAAACAGAGAACCTAAGATCTATGGATCCTCATCCGCTTGCTAATCTTTTTAAGAGATCTAATTATGATGAACCAGTTGCTAGTAAGTTTTGTGCACTAGATTATCTTTAAGAGGTTTTGCCTGAAATTCGTGAATCTGAAAAGTGTGATGAATTACTTTATGAAGCGATTCATGATAGATCTTTGAATAAAAAGCATGATTGCAATGATTTTACTATAAACTCTCTTGATGTCAATTGTGCTAATAATATGCAAAACCCTAAGCTTGGGGATGCTAGTTTTGCTATGTCCTCTACTTGTTGCAATGATCATGATTGGGGTGATTCTTCTTATGATATTGAAAATTTATTTAAGCCCCATGATGAATATGAGATTGATAATAGTGTTTGCAATATTACTGAAAGTGGGTTTGGAAGAGTATCAACTTTAGATCCCACAAATTTGGAGAATGATCAATCTTATGAAATTTTTGATAAAAGTGGGTCTGGAAAGGTCATGACTTTAGCTAATGTTAATCCCACTATTTTGAAAGAGTGTCAACTTTGCATGCATGTGGATCGTGTTGAAAATATTTTATGTGATAGCTATTTTGTTGAATTTTCTTATGATCCTACATATAATTATTACGAGAGAGGAAAATATGGTGGTAGAAATTTTCATGTTACTAAATTACCTCTCGTTATGTTGAGATTGCTATTATTTCTTTCCGCTTCCTTGCATATGCTAGTTTTTGCTTGCTATGATAATTTGTTTGCCTTTAAGATGCCTATGCATAGGAAGTATGTTAGACTTAGATGTGTTTGTCACATGCCTTATGATGCTCCTTTTGTGCTTCAAATCTTGTCTTTCTTGTGAGCATCATTAAAATTACCAATGCCTAGCTATAAGGCTGTAAAGAAAAGTGCTTGTTGGGAGACAACCCAATATTCATCCTTGCTGTTATTTAATAAATAAATTATTTACCTCTGTTTTGGTTGTGTTTTTTGTGTTTAATTAGTGTTTGTGCCAAGTAGAACCGTTGGGAAGACTTGGGGAAAGTCTTGTTGAACTTGCTGTAAAAAACAGAAACTTTAGTGCTCGCGAGAATTGCTGTCATTTTTATTTGAAGAGTGCTATTTAGTTAATTACTTTTGAAGATGATTAATAGATAAGTTTCTCACGTCCAGAAATTTATTTTAGAATTTTTGGGGTTCCAGATCTTGCGCTAGCTACAGATTACTACAGACTGTTCTGTTTTGACAGATTCTGTTTTTCGTGTGTTGTTTGCTTATTTTGATGAATCTATGGCTAGTAAAATAGTTTATAATCCATAGAGAAGTTGGAATACAGTAGGTTTAACACCAATATAAATAAATAATGAGTTCATTACAGTACCTTGAAGTGGTCTTTTGTTTTCTTTTGCTAACGGAGCTCACGAGTTTTCTATTTTGAGTTTTGTGTTGTGAAGTTTTCAAGTTTTGGGTGAATTCTTTTGATGGATCATGGAACAAGGAGTGGCAAGAGCCTAAGCTTGGGGATTCCCATGGAACCCCCAAGATAATCCAAGGACACCAAAAAGTCAAAGCTTGGGTATGCCCCGGAAGGCATCCCCTCTTTCGTCCACTTCCATCGGTAATTTACTTGGAGCTATATTTTTATTCACCAAAATGATATGTGTTTTGCTTGGAGCGTCTTGTATTATTTGTGTCTTTGTGTCTTAGTATGCCACAATAATCCTTGCTGAACACACCTTTTGAGAGAGCCATGCATGAATTAAAAATTTGATAGAATACTCTATGTGCTTCACTTATATCTTTTGAGCTAAGTAGTTTTGCTCTATGTGCTTCACTTATATCTTTTGAGCGTAGTAAATTTGCTCTATGTGCTTCACTTATATCTTTTGAGCATTATAATTTTGCTCTATGTGCTTCACTTAGATATTTTAGAGCGCGGTGGTGGATTTGTTTTAAAGAAACTATTGATCTCTCATGCTTCACTTAAATTATTTTGAGAGTCTCTTAATAGCATGGTAATTTTCTTAATAATAATATGCTTGGTATTCAAGATTTGTGAAACTTTATTTTGAGTGTGTTGAATACTAAGAAAAGATTGAAGCATGATAATTGTTTTGAGATATGGAGGTGATAATATTAAAGTCATGCTAGATGAGTAGTTGTGAATTTAAAGAATACTTGTGTTAGAGTTTGTGATTCCCGTACCATGCACGTATGGTGAACCGTTATGTAACGAAGTCGGAGCATGATTTGTTTATTGATTGTCTTCCTTATGAGTGGCGGTCGGGGACGAGCGATGGTCTTTTCCTACCAATCTATCCCCCTAGGAGCATGCACGTAATACTTTGCTTTGATAACTTCTAGATTTTTGCAATAAGTATATGAGTTCTTTATGACTAATGTTGAGTCCATGGATTATACGCACTCTCACCCTTCCACCTTTGCTAGCCTCTCTAATACCGCGCACCTTTCGCCGGTATCATACACCTACCATATACCTTCCTCAAAACAGCCACCATACCTATCTATTATGGCATTTCCATAGCCATTCCGAGATATATTGCCATGCAACTTTCCACCCTTCCGTTCATGACACATTCATCATTGTCATATTGCATATCCCGGTACACCGCCGGATGCATTCACATAGAGTCATATTTTGTTCTAAGTATCGAGTTGTAATTATTGAGTTATAAGAAAAAATAAAAGTGTGATGATCATCATTATTAGAGCATTGTCCCAGTGAGGAAAGAATGATGGAGACTATGATTCCCCCATAAGTCGGGATGAGACTCCGGACGAAAAAAGAGAGGCCAAAGAAGCCCAAATAAAAAGAGGCCATAAAAAAAGAGAAAAGGCCCAAACAAAAATATATATATAAATCAAAAAATGAGAGAAAAAGAGAGAAGGGACAATGTTACTATCCTTTTACCACACTTGTGCTTCAAAGTAGCACCATGATCTTCATAGTAGAGAGTCTCTCATGTTATCACTTTCATATACTAGTGGGAATTTTACATTATAGAAGTTGGCTTGTATATTCCAATGATGGGCTTCCTCAAAAATTTCCCTAGGTCTTCATGAGCAAGCCAGTTGGATGCACGCCCACTTAGTTTCTTTTTGAGCTTTCATATACTTATAGCTCTAGTGCATTCGTTGCATGGCAATCCCTACTCACTCACATTGATATCTATTGATGGGCATCTCCATAGCCCATTGATACGCCTAGTTGATGTGAGACCATCTTCTCCTTTTTGTCTTCTCCACAACCACCATTCTATTCCACCTATAGTGCTATATCCATAGCTCACGCTCATGTATTGCGTGAAGATTGAAAAAGTTTTGAAAAAGTTAGAGTATGAAACAATTGCTTGGCTTGTCATCGGGGTTGTGCATGATTTAAATACTTTGTGTGGTGAAGATGGAGCATAGCCAGACTATATGATTTTGTAGGGATAACTTTCTTTGGCCATGTTATTTTGAGAAGACATAATTGCTTTGTTAGTATGCTTGAAGTATTATTATTTTTATGTCAATATAAAATTTTGTCTTGAATCTTTCTAATCTGAATATTCATACCACAATTAAGAGGATTTGCATTGAAATTATGCCAAGTAGCACTCCGCATCAAAAATTCTCTTTTTATCATTTACCTACTCGAGGACGAGCAGGAATTAAGCTTGGGGATGCCTGATACGTCTCCAACGTATCTATAATTTTTGATTGCTCCATGCTATATTATCTACTGTTTTGGACTATATTGGGCTTTATTTTCCACTTTTATATTATTTTTGGGACTAACCTATTAACCGGAGGCCCAGCCTAGAATTGTTGTTTTTTTGCCTATTTCAGTGTTTCGAAGAAACGGAATATCAAACGGAGTCCAAACGGAATAAAATCTTCGGGAACGTGATTTTCTCACCGAACGTGATCCAGGAGACTTGGACCCTGCTCCAAGGAACAAAAGAGGCAGTCACGAGGGTGGGGGGCGCCCCCCCTAGGGCGCGCCCCCTGCCTCGTGGGCCCCTCGTTGCTCCTCCGGCGTACTTCTTCCTCCTATATATACACACGTACCCCCAAACGATCAGAACATGAGCCAAAAACCTAATTCCACCGCCGCAACTTTCTGTATCCACGCGATCCCATCTTGGGGCCTGTTCCGGAGCTCCGCCGGAAGAGGGCCGTCATCACGGAGGGCTTCTACATCATCCTAGCCTCTCCGATGAAGTGTGAGTAGTTTACTTCAGACCTTTGGGTCCATAGTTAGTAGCTAGATGGCTTCTTCTCTCTCTTTGAATCTCAATACAAAGTTCTACCCCTCTCTTGTGGAGATCTATTCGATGTAATCTTCTTTTTGCGGTGTGTTTGTTGAGACCGATGAATTGTGGGTTTATTATCAAGTCTATCTATGAATAATATTTGAATCTTCTCTGAATTCTTTTATGTATGATTGGTTATCTTTGCAAGTCTCTTCAAATTATCCGTTTGGTTTGGCCAACTAGATTGGTAGTTCTTGCGGTGTCCTTACCCAGTGACAGAAGGGGCAGCAAGGCACGTATTGTATCGTTGCCATCGAGGATAACAAGATGGGGTCTATTTCATATTGCATGAATTTATCTCTCTACATCATGCCATCTTGCTTAAGGCGTTACTCTGTTTTTAACTTAATACTCTAGATGCATGCTGAATAGCGGTTGATGAGTGGAGTAATAGTAGTAGATGCAGAATCGTTTCGATCTACTTGTCACGGACGTGATGCCTATATACATGATCATGCCTAGATATTCTCATAACTATGCTTAATTCTGTCAATTGCTCAATAGTAATTAGTTCACCCACTGTAGAATACTTATGCTCTTGAGAGAAGCCACTAGTGAAACCTATGGCCCCGGGGTCTATTCTCATCATATCTATCTCCATCACTTTAATCTTGCTTTGCTTTTTTACTTTGCCTTTACTTTTTACTTTGCATCTTTATACCAAAAATATTATATCTATCAGATCTCACTCTCGTAAGTGACTGTGAAGGGCTTGACAACCCCTAATCGCGTTGGTTGTGAGTAGCTATCGCTTTGCGTAGGTACGAGGGACTTGAGCGTGGGCTCCTATTGGATTGATACCTTGGTTCTCAAAAACTGAGGGAAATACTTACGCTACTCTGCTGCATCATCCCTTCCTCTTCGGAGAAAACCAACGCAAGCTCAAGACGTAGCACCCATCACCGTCCAGCAAGCCTACGATGGAATTACTCACGCACGGCGGTGAGCATCATGAAATTGGTGATGGAGGATGGTTGATGATGACGACGGCAACGAATCCCCCTCTCCGGAGCCCCGAACGGACTCTAGATCAGCCCTCCCGAGAGGTTTTAGGGCTTGGCGGCGGCTCCTTATCGTAAAACGTGATGATTTCTTCTCTCTTATTTTTTTCTCTCTGAAAGCAAATATATAGAGTTGGAGTTGGCGTCGGAGGGCAACTAGGGGGCCCACGAGGTAGGGGGCGCGCCCTAGGGGGGGCGCCCCCCACCCTCGTGGACAGGGTGTGGGCCCCCTGGTCTTCATCTTTGGCGAGGATTTATTATTATTTTTTCTAAGATGTTCCGTGGAGTTTCAGGTCATTCCGAGAATATTTGTTTTCTGCACATAAAACAACACCTTGGCAATTCTGCTGAAAACAACATCAGTCCGGGTTAGTTCCATTCAAATCATACAAGTTAGAGTCCAAAACAAGGGCAAAAGTGTTTGTAAAAGTAGATACGACGGAGACGTATCAACTCCCTCAAGCTTAATCCCTTGCTTGTCCTCAAGCAATTCAGCTGACAAACTGAAAGAAAGAAAGAGAAACTTTTACAAACTCTGTTTGCTCTTGTTGTTTTAACTATGTCAAGCCAGCATTCAAGTTTTCAGTATAGATCATAACTAACCACACTTGCAATAATTCTCAGGTCTCATAATTACTCATATCAATAGCATAATCAACTAGCAAGTCATAATAATAAATCTCGGATGACAACACTTTCTCAAAACAATCATAATATGATATAACAAGATGGTATCTCGCTAGCCCTTTCTGAGACCGCAAAGCATAAATGCAGAGCACCTTTAAAGATCAATGAGTGACTAGACATTGTAATTCATGGTAAAAGAGATCCAGTCATAGTCACACCCAATATAAATTAACAGTGATGAATGCAAATGACAGCTGTGCTCTCCAGCTAGTGCTTTTTAATAAGAGGGTGATGACTCAACATAAAAGTAAATGGATAGGCCCTTCGCAGAGGGAAGCAGGGATTTGTAGAGGTGCCAGAGCTCGGTTTTGAAATAGAGATAAATTGTATTTTGAGCGATATACTTTCATTGTCAACGTAACAACTAAGAGATGGCGATATCTTCCATGCTAAACACATTATAGGCGGTTCCCAAATAGAATGGTAAAGTTTATACTCCCCCTCCACCAACAAGCATCAATCCATGGCTTGCTCGAAACAACGAGTGCCTCAGACATACATCAGGTCCCAAGGGGAGTTTTGTTTGCAATTAATTTTGATTTAGTTTGCATAAAGCATGGGACCGGGCATCCCGGTGACCAGCCATATTCTCGTGAGTGAGGAGCGGAGTCCACTCCTCTTGAGAATAACCCGCCTAACATGGAAGATAAGGACAGCCTTGGTTGATACATGAGCTATTCGAGCATACAAAACATAATGTTTATTTGAAGGTTTAGAGTTTGCCACATACAAATTTACTTGGAATGGCAGGTAGATACCGCATATAGGAAGGTATAGTGGACTCATCTGGAATAACTTTGGGGTTTAAGGGATTGGATGCACAAGCAATATTCCCGCTTAGTACATGTGAAGGCTAGCAAAAGACTGGGAAGAGACCAAGTAGAGAGCGACAACAGCCATGTACATGCATTAAAATTAATAAACATTGGATGCAAGCATGAGTAGGATATAATCCACCATGAACATAAATATCGTGAAGGCTATGTTGATTTGTTTCAACTACATGCGTGAACATGTGCCAAGTCAAGTCACTTAAATCATTCAAAGGAGGATACCACCCCATCATACCACATCATAACCATCTCAATAGCATGTTGGCACACAAGGTAAATCATTATAACTCATAGCTAATCAAGCATAGCACAAGCAACTATGATCTCTAATTGTCATTGCAAACATGTTTATTCACAATAAGATGAATCAAGAACGAGGGACTCATCATATTTACAAAAACAAAAGAGGTCAAGTTCATACCAGCTTTTCTCATCTTAGTCAGCCCATCATATATCATCATAATTGCCTTTCACTTGCACGACCGAACAGTGTGAATAGTAATAAGGGTGCACGTGCATTGGACTAAGCTGGAATCTGCGAGCATTCAATAAATAGGAGAAGACAAGGCAACATGGGCTCTTGGTTAAATCAACAGTAATGCATATAAGAGCCACTTCAACAATTTAATTATGGTCTTCTCCTATTGACGCCCAAAGAAAAGAAAAGAAATAAAACTATTTACACGGGAAAGCTCCCAACAAGCAAAAGAAGAACAGGAAATATTTTTGGGTTTTCTTTTTAATTATTACTACTACAGCAAAAAAATAAACTACTACTAATTTTTTGGTTTTTCTTAAGGTTTAACAAACACACAAGAAGAAAGCAGGAAAAAGAAACTAAACTAGCATGGATATTAAAGAGAAAAAGTATGAGCACCGACATCTAGCAACGAGTGTGTGTGAACATAAATGTAATGTCGGTGAGAAATACGTACTCCTCCAAGCTTAGGCTTTTGGCCTAAGTTGGTCTATGGCCACGGCTGGCCTGGCTGATATCCATAGGTGTAGCTGGGGTCGTACTGCGATGAAGAATAGTTGGGATCATACTGATGTGCATCAGTTATCGCCTGCTGAGCTGCAGCGTGGAGTCGAGTTTCCTCCGCTCTCCTCTCGTACTCTTCTGCCTCCTCTCTGGAAATAACATATCTTCTTTTTGTTTGTGAATCAAAGAAGGCAGGAGCAGGAAGAGTAATACGGAAAACACGTTGTTTATCAAAAATTAAACAATATAAGAGAGGTGATTCAGGCCTCTCGACAAACTGGTGCGAAGCCATAGAGTCATAATCTAAATGTGCAGGAGGCAACTCCGTATCACCCTCACAAATGTCTATCTCAAGAAAATGAGCTAAGCGGGTTGCATAAATTCCTCCAAATAAATCTCCATTATGTCTATTATGATGCAACCTACGAGCTACAATGGCTCCCATATGATAAGATTGGTCTCCTAACACAACACTCCTAAGAATGCTAAGATCAGGGACACACATGTGACATGATTCATCCTTAGCATTTATGCATCTACCGATGAAAAGAGCAAAATAAAGTATAGCAGGAAAGTGAATGCTCCCTATGGTAGCCTGCGTTATATCTCTAGATTCCCCCACAGTTATACTAGCAAGAAATTTTCTAAATTCAGATTTAGGGGGATCCCTAACACTACCCCATGATGGAAGTTTGCAAGCAGAAGTGAAATCCTCTAAGTCCATGGTGTAAGATTTGTCATAGAGATCAAACATGACTAAAGGAGAATTACGCGAAGATGAATACTCAAACCTCCTCACAAATGAACTTGTGAGATCATGATACTGGGGGCATTTGTTAGCCTCAAAATCCTCCAGACGGCATTGCGCAAATATGCTTTGAATTCTTCTTTAATTCCCGCACGGTCCATAAAATTTTCTGATGGCCATTCGCAAGGCCGTACTGGAGCGTCTCTTGGTGGATCCTCGTCAGCATCGCGCATAGCAATCCTAGGTCCTTGCTTCTTAGAAGAACCACCTTGGAACATCTTCCTAAGCATATTGTTTTTCTCTGAAAAATTCTGAAATTTTTAGTAACTTCAAACAAAAGTGAACCAACTTCAATAAAACTGATAGCAACTACTCCTACAAGTGCCTAGAGCCTATATCAAGCATTAGAACTACTTGGAACCATATAAATTTGACATGCAAGCTCAATAACATGGTTACCTATGCAGCACAAATTTGCAAAGAATAAAGCACTAGAACAAAAACTAATTGGACCAATGGAGGAGTCACATACCAAGGAACAATCTCCCCAAGCAGTTTTGCGAGAGGTGCTTTGAGCAAGGAGATTGAAATCACAGCAAAAGTGGCTGGAACTCGTGCTTGAGTTGGTTTTTCGGGTTTGTGTGAGACAGAGGAAGAAGATGGGTGCTGGGATAAGTGGAGGAGGGCCACCATGGGCCCACGAGGCAGGGGGCGCACCCTGGGGGGGGCGCCCACCACCCTCTTGGCCAGGTGGCAGCTCCTCCCGTGGTAATTTTTGCATAGTAAATCCTCAAATATTCCCGAAAAAATCATATTTAATTGGTATGGCATTCTGAGGACTTTTATTTTTGGGGTATTTTTATATTGCACGGATAAGTCAGGAAATAGACAGAAAAATACTATTTTTACTTTATTTCTACTAATTAACAGAAAGTATAGAGAGGGTACAGAAGTTTGTGCTTCTAGTTTCATCCATCTCATGCTCATCAAAAAGAATCCACTAACAAGGTTGATCAAGTCTTGTTAACAAACTCATTCCGATAATCATGAAACCAGAGAAATTTCGAATAACACTAAGTTACCTCAACGGGGATATGCACATCCCCTATAATAAGTATATCATATTTCTTTTTGACAGTAGGAAGAGGAAA
This sequence comes from Triticum urartu, assembly GCF_003073215.2. Lineage (NCBI taxonomy): Eukaryota > Viridiplantae > Streptophyta > Magnoliopsida > Poales > Poaceae > Triticum > Triticum urartu. Next base: position 234,126,282 of record NC_053022.1, read on the forward strand.
TTCAAAACCTCCAATTATAATCGATGGAATTTTTCCAATGGAGTTGATACTGTGAACTTGAGGTTGTTTCCTCGGAAAGTGTACCGTATGCTCATTACCATTAACATGAAAAGTGACATTGCCTTTGTTGCAATCAATAACAGCCCCTGCAGTATTAAGAAAAGGTCTTCCAAGAATAATAGACATACTATCATCCTCGGGAATATCAAGAATAACAAAGTTCGTTAAAATAGTAACGTTTGCAACCACAACAGGCACATCCTCACAAATACCGACAGGTATAGCAGTTGATTTATTAGCCATTTCCAAAGATATTTCGGTAGGTGTCAGCTTATTCAAGTCAAGTCTACGATATAAAGAGAGAGGCATAACACTAACACCGACTCCAAGATCACATAAAGCAGTTTTAATATAATTTCTTTTAATGGAGCAAGGTATAGTAGGTACTCCGGGATCTCCAAGTTTCTTTGGTATTCCACCCTTAAAAGTATAATTAGCAAGCATGGTGGAAATTTCAGCTTCCGGTATCTTTCTTTTATTAGTAATGATATCCTTCATATATTTATCATAAGGATTTGTTTTAAGCACATCAGTTAATCTCATACACAAAAAGATAGGCCTAATCATTTCAGCAAAGCGCTCAAAATCCTCATCATTCTTTTTCTTGGATGGTTTTGGAGGAAAAGGCATGGGTTTCTGAACCCAAGGTTCCCTTTCTTTACCATGTTTCCTAGCAACAAAGTCTCTTTTATCATAACGTTGATTCTTTGATTGTGGGTTATCAAGATCAACAGCAGGTTCAATTTCTACATCATTATCATTACTAGGTTGAGCATCATCATGAACATCATCATTAATATTTTCATTAGGTTCATGTTCATTACCAGATTGTGTTTCAGCATCAGAAATAGAGATATGATTTGGATTATCAGGTGGTTCAGCAATAGGTTCACTAGAAGTTTGCACAGTTCTATCGTTTTTCTTTTTCTTCTTTTTAGAAGAACTAGGAACATCAATATTATTTCTTTGAGAATCTTGCTCGATTCTCTTAGGGTGGCCTTCAGGATACAAAGGTTCCTGAGTCATTCTACCAGTTCTAGTAGCCACTCTAAGAGCATAATCATTTTTCATACTATTCATTTCATCAAGCACTTCTTTTTGAGCCTTAAGTACTTGTTCTACTTGAGTGGTAACCATAGAAGCATGTTTGCTAACAAGTTTAAGTTCACCTTTAATATTAGCCATATACTCACCCAAACGTCTAATCATATAAGCATTTTCTTTTAATTGTCTACCAAAATAAGCATTGAAGTCTTCTTGCTTAAACATAAAGTTATCAAACTCATCCAAGCACTGACTAGCAATTTTAGTAGGAGGAACTTCAGCTTTATCATATCTATAGAGAGAATTTACCTTTACTACCTATGTCGGGATATCGGGATCAGGAGGTTCGTCAGTAAATAAAGAATTGAGATCATATGTTTCTTCAACAGGCGGTATATTAAGACCATGTATTTCTTCAATAGGAGGTAAATTCTTAACATCTTCAGCTTTAATACCTTTTTCTTTCATAGATTTCTTTGCCTCTTCCATATCGTCGGGACTGAGGAATAGAACACCTCTCTTCTTCGGAGTTGGTTTAAGAATAGGCTCAGTAATTGGAGCAGGAGCTGGCTCAGGAGGTGCCCAATTATTTTCATTTGTCAACATATTATTCAATAGAATTTCAGCTTCATCCGGTGTTCTTTCCCTGAAAAGAGAACCATCACAACTATCCAGGTAATCTCTGGAAGCATCGGTTAGTCCATTATAAAAGATATCAAGTATTTCAGGTTTCTTAAGAGGATGATCAGGCAAAGCATTAAGTAACTTGAGAAGCCTCCCCCAAGCTTGTGGGAGACTCTCTTCTTTAATTTGCACGAAGTTGTATATTTCCCTCAAAGCAGCTTGTTTCTTATGAGCAGGGAGATATTTAGCAGAGAAGTAATAAATCATATCCTGGGGACTACGCACACAACCAGGATCAAGAGAATTAAACCATATCTTAGCATCACCCTTTAATGAGAACGGAAATATTTTGAGTATATAGAAGTAACATGATCTCTCATCATTAGTGAACAGGGCAGCTATATCATTTAACTTAGTAAGATGTGCCACAACAGTTTCAGATTCATAGCCATAAAATGGATCAGATTCCACCAATGTAATTATATCAGGATCAACAGAGAATTCATAATCCTTATCAGGAACACAAATAGGTGAAGTAGCAAAAGCAGGGTCGGGTTTCATTTTATCTCTAAGTGATTCTTTGTTCCATTTAACTAATAACCTCTTAAGCTCATATCTATCTTTGCAAGCTAAAATAGCAGCAGAAGATTCCATATCAAAAAGATAGCCCTCAGGGATAACAGGCATATTTTCATCATCACTACCATGATTGTATTCAGATTCAATAATTTCTTTTTCTCTAGCCCTAGCAATTTGTTCGTCAAGAAATTCACCAAGGGGTACAGTAGTATCAGGCATAGAAGCAGTTTCATCATAAGTATCATGCATAGCACAAGTGGCATCATCAATAACATGCGACATATCAGAACGAATAGCAGAAGCAGGTGTAGGTGTCGCAAACTTACTCATAACAGAAGGTGAATCAAGTGCAGAGCTAGATGGTAGTTCCTTACCTCCCCTCGTAGTTGAGGGATAGATCTTGGTTTTTGCATCTCTCAAGTTCTTCATAGTGTCCAGCAGATATAAATCCCAAGTGACTCAAAGAACAGAGCTATGCTCCCCGGCAATGGCGCCATAAATTGGTCTTGATAACCCACAAGTATAGGGGATCGCAACAGCTTTCGAGGGTAGAGTATTCAACCCAAATTTATTGATTCGACACAAGGGGAGCCAAAGAATATTCTCAAGTATTAGCAGCTGAGTTGTCAATTCAACCACACTTGGAAACTTAGTATCTGCAGCAAAGTGTTTAGTAGCAAAGTAATATGATAGTGGTGGTAGCGGCAACAAAAGTAAAGACAGCAAAAATAATGTTTTTTGGTATTTTGTAGTGATTGTAACAGTAGCAGCGGGAAAGTAAATAAGCGTAAACCGGTATATGGAAAACTCGTAGGCACCGGATCAGTGATGGATAATTATGCCGGATGCGGTTCATCATGTAACAGTCATAACATAGGGTGACACAGAACTAGCTCCAATTCATCAATGTAATGTAGGCATGTATTCCATATATAGTCATACATGCTTATGGAAAAGAACTTGCATGACATCTTTTGTCCTACCCTCCCGTGGCAGCGGGGTCCTATTGGAAACTAAGGGATATTAAGGCCTCCTTTTAATAGAGGACCGGAACAAATCATTAGCACATAGTGAATACATGAACTCCTCAAACTATGGTCATCACCGGGAGTGGTCCCGATTATTGTCACTTCAGGGTTGCCAGATCATAACACATAGTAGGTGACTATAGACTTGCAAGATAGGATCAAGAACTCACATATATTCATGAAAACATAATAGGTTCAGATCTGAAATCATGGCACTCAGGCCCTAGTGACAAGCATTAAGCATAGCAAAGTCATAGCAACATCAATCTCAGAACATAGTGGATACTAGGGATCAAACCCTAACAAAACTAACTCGATTACATGATAAATCTCATCCAACCCATCACCGTCCAGCAAGCCTACGATGGAATTACTCACGCACGGCGGTGAGCATCATGAAATTGGTGATGGAGGATGGTTGATGATGACGACGGCGACGAATCCCCCTCTTCGGAGCCCCGAACGGACTCCAGACCAGCCCTCCCGAGAGGTTTTAGGGCTTGGTGGTGGCTTCGTATCGTAAAACGTGATGATTTCTTCTCTCTTATTTTTTTCTTTTTGAAAGAAAATATATAGAGTTGGAGTTGGCGTCGGAGGGCATCCAGGGGGCCCACGAGGTAGGGGGGCGCGCCCTAGGGCTGGGCGCCCCCCACCCTCGTGGACAGGGTGTGGGCCCCCTGGTCTTCATCTTTGGCGAGGATTTTTTATTATTTTTTCTAAGATGTTCCATGGAGTTTCAGGTCATTCCGAGAATATTTGTTTTCTATACATAAAACAACACCATGGCAATTCTGCTGAAAACAACGTCAGTGCGGGTTAGTTCCATTCAAATCATACAAGTTAGAGTCCAAAACAAGGGCAAAAGTGTTTGGAAAAGTAGATACGATGGAGATGTATCAAGAAGCCGAGGGGAGACATCAAATCTATGGCCGAATACACTACTCGGAAGTTATTAAGGGAGGAAGCCGCCTTGCAATACCGAAGACAATCTATGTGCCGAACACCTTGCTATTGAAGACTGGTTCGGGGGCTACTGAGGGAGTCCTGGACTAAGGGGTCCTCGGGCGTCCGGCCTGTTATCTATAGGCCGGACTGATGGGCTGTGAAGATACGAAGACCGAAGACTACACCCGTGTCCGGATGGGACTCTCCTTGGCGTGGAAGGCAAGCTTGGCGACGGAATATGTAAATTCCCTTCTTTGTAACCGACCATGTGTAACCCTAGATCCTCCCGGTGTCTATATAAACTAGAGGACTTAGTCCGGATAGGATATACTCAATACCTTAGTCATACAGGCTAGAATCCTAGGGTTTTAGTCATTACGATCTCGTGGCAGATCAACTCTTGTAACACTCATATTCATCAATAGCAATCAAGCAGGACGTAGGGTATTACCTCCATCAAGAGGGCCCGAACCTGGGTAAAACATCATGTCCCCTATCTCCTGTTACCATCAACCTTAGACGCACAATTCGGGACCCCCTACCCGAGATCCGCCGGTTTTGACACCGACAATCATCTTATAATGGTACCGTCGTACTAAGAAAAATAAGACGCATAAAAGATAAACATCACATGCAATCAAAATATGTGACATGATATGGCTGTGATCATCTTGTGCCTTTGATCTCCATCTCCAAAGCACCGTCATGATCTCCATCGTCACTGGCTTGACACCTTGATCTCCATCCTAGCGTCGTTGTTGTCTAGCCAACTTTTGCTTCTACGACTATCGCTACTGCTTAGTGATAAAGTAAAGCAATTACATGGCGATTGCATTTCATACAATAAAGCGACAAACATAAGGCTCCTGCTAGTTTCCGATAACTTCTACAAAACATGATCATCTCATACAACAATTTATATTTCATCACGTCTTGACCATATCACATCACAACATGCCCTGCAAAAACAAGTTAGACATCCTCTACTTTGTTGTTGCAAGTTCTACGTGGCTACTACGGGCTTCCAGCAAGAGTCGTTCTTACCTACGCATCAAAACCACAACGATTTTTCGTCAAGTGTCTATTTTAACCTTCAACAAGGACCGGCCGTAGTCAAATTAGGTTCAACTAAAGTTGGAGAAACAGACACCCGCCAACCACCTGTGTGCGAAAGAACGTCGGTAGAACCGGTCTCATGAACGTGGTCATGTAATGTTGGTCTGGACCGCTTCATCCAACAATACCGCCGAATCAAAATAAGACGTTGGTGGTAAGCAGTATGACTATTATCGCCCACAACTCTTTGTGTTCTACTCGTGCATATCATCTATGCATAGACCTGGCTCGGATACTGAGGGAGCCCTGGATTAGGGGGTATCCGGACAGTCAGACTATATCCTTTGGCCGGACTGTTGGACTATGAAGATACAAGATTGAAGACCTCGTCCCGTGTCCGGATGGGACTCTCCTTGGCGTGGAAGGCAAGCTTGGCAATACAGATATGTAGATCTCCTCCCTTGTAACTGACTTTGTGTAACCCTAGCCCCCTCCAGTGTCTATATAAACCGGAGGGTTTAGTCCGTAGGACAACAACAATCATACCATAGGCTAGCTTCTAGGGTTTAGCCTCTATGATCTCGTGGTAGATCAACTATTGTAATACTCATATCATCAAGATCAATCAAGCAGGACGTAGGGTATTACCTCCATCAATAGGGCCCGAACCTGGGTAAACATCATGTCCCCTGCCTCCTGTTACCATCCGCCTTAGAAGCACAGTTCGGGACCCCCTACCCGAGATCCGCCGGTTTTGACACCGACATTGGTTCTTTCATTGAGAGTTCCACTGTGTCGTCATCATAAGGAGGGATGGCTCGTCTTGTTGTGAAGAACAACATCACCTCTGGGGGAGCCCTGGCTATAGGCCAAACTCTCCGACTAGGCGGCTTTGTCATGACCGCCCGCTCGGCCTCTACGCCAACGATGACTTCTCGGGTCATCAAAAATAGCCTCCACGTCGGCTCGAAGTTCGCCGAGCAGATGGATCCAATGGAGCTCTCCTCTTTGAACGAGATCTTGGATCGCATCACCGCTCTGGGAGTCGCTACGGACTATGATCAGATTGGGCTTAGACCCGACCAAAGGGAGATTAACTCTCCGCCGGTCACCCATCAGATAGCGGTGGTGGAGGAACAATGTGGCGAATCTTCCTCTATCCTGAGGACGAACTATGTTCGGATTCCCGAGCTCTCTGAGCCGGATACCCGTCCACGGGAGGACATCGCCCTAAACCTGAACCTAGAATCAGGTTGCATGCCAAACCTGCGGGGCAACATCCCGGAGCCCGAAGTTCCAAGATTGGAAACTCCTCCGCCCCTGGGTCTCAGATTGGGTCAAGGTCTAGACTTAAATCCACCCACCCACCCAGATATAAACGATCTTTCCCACATTAGGCAAGAGCCACAAGAGATAGTACATCACTATTGGGCCAGATTCCTCCTTGTAATGAACAAGGTCAAGGACTGTGATGAGGAAGACGCAATTTCGTTCTTCTACAACAATTGCACGGACAAGGGAATCCTCAACGCCATAAGTCGCCGTGACATTGCACTCTTCGCTGACTTGGCGGCCATAGTACGGAAGTACTGTGCGATGGAAAGCGCCTGGAAAACCCAAACAAAATTTTGGGATAATCCGGCTCTGACAAAACCCCCAGTCCGAACTAAAAGGGCGCACTCTCATAAGTCGCCCGACTCAATTACAAAGAAGCAAAATCCCACTACAGGGCGTGGAACCATATTGGAGGGATGGCTTAATGGGCCCTGCAAAATTCATAGTACATCGGATACCATACCAACACATAGCCTTAGAGCATGTTGGGTACTCCGGCAGGTGGCCAAGAGCGGTGAGGATCTCCTCATCCAAAACACCTCAGAGCGCCATCCCGTAGATAACAATACAGTATTGACAGTCTTCGAGACCTTCGCCTCAAATAATAGGCGTAAGCGAGCACTCCACAGCCTTGCCGAAGTCTGCGACGTGGCAGCAATAAATCCATGGAGCGACACGGCTATCACCTTCAATGCCAGTGACGAACCTAAATTTCGAACAGCCCCAGCACCAGCCGCCTTGGTCGTTAGTCCAATTGTGGACGATTTTCGGCTCACTAAAGTGCTCATGGACAACGACAGCGGATTAAACCTCATTTATGAGAAGACTCTTCAAAAAATGGAAATAGACAAAAACTGTATTGAGCAAAGCAGCACGACCTTCCGAGGAATCATCCCTAGTCGGGAGGCACGTTGCACTGGGAAAATCACAATAGATGTGGTATTCGGCACTCCGGAGAATTACAGGTCCGAAGAAATTACATTCCAAGTGGCCCCGTTCAGTAGCGGATACCATGCCCTTCTAGGGCGGGAGGCATTCATGATCTTCCAAGCCATACCCCATTACGGGTACATGAAGCTCAAAATGCCTGGGCCCAATGGAATCATCACTCTAGCTAGTGATCCGGACATAGCACTCCGTGCCGAGAACAAAACAGCCGCACTGGCCCTCGAGGCATTATCCGAAGCCCTTGTGGCGGAGGAATTAACCACGCTGCGCTCCACAGTGGACAGGGACGACGTGATACTAGACAAAAGATCCAAGTCCACCTCTTTTAAACCAGTAGATGAAATAGTCAAATTCCAAGTCCATCCAACGGACCCCACAAAAACAGCATCCATCGGGGCACAGTTAAACCCCGCTGTAGACGCCGCACTACGGGAGTTCCTGCGCAAGAATTTGGACATATTTGCCTGGCATCCTTCAGACATGCCAGGAATCCCACGCAGGCTGGCCGAGCATAGCCTTAACATTCTAAAGGGATTCAAGCCGGTCAAACAAACTCTTCGGCGTTTCTCCGAACCTAAGCGACAAGCCATGGGAGAGGAGCTAGTCAAGTTAGTGGAGGCCGGATTCATTAGAGAAATAAAACATCCGGACTGGCTAGCATACCTGGTGATGGTACCAAAGAAGGACAAATCCTGGCGCCTATGCGTCGACTTCAAGGACCTTAATAAGGCTTGCCCAAAGGATCCCTTCCCCCTCCCTCGCATCGATCAAATTATCGACGCTACCGCAGGACACGACTCATTGTGCTTCCTCGATGCATACTCCGGTTATCACCAAATTAAGATGGCAGAGTCCGATCAAGCCGCAACGGAATTTATCACTCCATACGACCCCTTCTGTTTTAACACAATGCCCTTCGGGCTAAAAAATGCCGGCGCAACGTATCAGCGCATGATTCAGACATGTCTGGAAAAGCAGATCGGCAAAACAGTGGAGGCATACGTCGACGATGTGGTCGTTAAAACCAGACACGTCGACTCCTTAATAGATGACTTGAGGCTCACGTTCGACAATCTCCGAACATAAGACATTAAGCTCAATCAGGAAAAATGCGTTTTCGGCGTACCCGCCAGAAAGCTCCTGGGCTTTATCGTCTCCAGTAGAGGAATTGAAGCAAATCCGGCTAAGATCCGGGATCTGTCGCAGTTGGCTATCCCAACTGACCTCAAGCAAATCCAGAAGTTAACTGGATGTGTGGCGGCTTTAAGCCGCTTTATCTCCCGATTAGGAGAAAAGGCACTCCCCCTCTATCGCCTTGTTCGGCGCACCAAACACTTCGAGTGGACGGATGCAGCCACGACCGGATTGGAAGAAATAAAAGCCATCTTGGCCACCAACCCAATCTTGGATGCGCCAAATGTCGGCGAACCAATGCTGTTATATATAGCGGCAACTCACCAAGTTGTAAGCGCAGTGCTCGTCGTCGAACGAGAGACGGACAGACATAAATTCCCACTTCAAAAGCTGGTATACTATGTATCCACTGTCCTCACTCCATGCAAATCACGGTACCCACATTATCAAAAGATAGCATACGCGGTATTCATGGCATCCCAGAAATTATGACACTACTTTCAAGAGTGTTCAATTACGGTGGCCTCAGAAGTACCACTCAACGACCTAATAAACAACCGCGATGCCACATGCCAGATTTCCAAATGGGCTATCGAGCTCCTCCCGTTCGACATAACATATAGACCATGGCGAGCCATTAAGTCGCAAGTACTGGCCAATTTCGTCACCGAATGGACAGAGGCTGAACTCCCTAAAGAGTACGGCGCATACTCCAATTGGATCATGCACTTCGACGGCTCCAAAATGCTGGCTGGTCTGGGGGCTGGCGTCGTCCTGACATCCCCCACCGGAGATACAGTGCAATACATACTCCAAATACTATACACAGACTCCAATAACGCAGCCAAATACGAGGCCCTATTACACGGTCTCCGGATGGCAGTTTCCATGGGCATACAACACCTAGAGGTGCGTGGGGACTCGAACCTCGCAATATCTCAAATAAATGGAGACTTCGATGCCAAGGATCCAAAAATGGCGGCATATCACAACGCCGTCCTCAAAATGTCATCTCGGTTCGAGGGGCTTGAATTCCACCATGTGGCTCAGGAAAACAATCAGGCGGCGGATATCCTCGCCCGTATCGGCGCTAAGCACGACCCTGCCCCACCCAACATCTTCCAGGAAAAACTGTTTAAGCCATCTGTGGTATGGGAGGGGGACACCGGTAAAAATAGTCCGGACCCGGCCACAACATCAGATACCGAACACTCCGACACAATCGGAGGCTCTGCCATCAAAATAACACCTTCAGCCCACGTGATAATGGCCGTCATCGCCCCGTGGACAGAACCATTCCTGGCCTACCTAACCAGGCAGGAACTACCCGAGGACCAAAATGAGGCATGCTGCATAGTGCGGCGATCTAAAGCCTACAAGGTCCACGAGGGAGAGCCTTATAAGAAAAGCACTACCGGAGTCCTTCAAATGTGCATCTCCAAAGAGGAAGGGTGGAAGCTTTTGGCAGAAATCCATGCTGGACTCGGCGGACATCACGCCGCAGCCCGGGCCCTTGTAAGCAAGGCCGGCCCGAGCAGATGCACAACATATGGTCCAACATTGCGTCGGTTGCCAGCTTTTTGCAAACCAAAGCCATATGCCGCCTACCTCTCTCCAAACAATGCCCATTACTTGGCCCTTCGTGGTCTGGGGGCTTGATATGGTCGGACCCCTTAAAGGGGGAACCCATAAGAAAAAATACTTACTAGTCATGGTGGATAAATTCACCAAATGGATAGAAGCCAAACCTGTCAAAACCGCTGAATCCGGACCGGTGATAGACTTCATATCTGGGGTTATACACCGTTATGGCATCCCCCACAGCATCATCACTAACAACGGCACGAACTTTACAGCCGACGAGGTAAAACTTCGGTGCAGCAACATGGGCATCAAGCTCGATTATGCTTCTGTCCATCACCCACAAACTAGCGGTCAAGTCGAGCGAGTAAATGGTTTTATCATGAGTGGAATCAAACCCAGATTAGTGCAGTCCTTAAAGGAATCAAACATGCACCGGGTAGAGGAGCTCGACTCCGTACTATGGGGGCTGCGAACCACGTCGAATCGCACTACCGGATACACACCGTTTTTATGGTGTATGGCGCAGAGGCGGTTCTGCCTTGCGACATAATTCATGACTCACCTCGGTGCGCATGTACGAAGAAAAAGAGGCCGATCTCGATCGGCAGGACAGTTTGGACGCCTTGGAGGAGGAGCGTGACGTGGCAAAGACCCATTCTGTATTCTATCAGCAACATGCTCGAAGGTATCAAAGCAGAGAAGTACGGGCCAAAACCTATAACGTTGGTGAACTAGTTCTACGCCTGTCGGAGAAGAAAAAGAACAAGCTCAAGCCCAAATGGGAAGGTCCCTTCATTATTGACCAGGTTCTGACCGGTGGAGCGTACCGTCTGCGCGATGCATCGGACAATCGACTCGAGCCAAACCCATGGAATGCAGCCAGACTGCGAAGATTCTACGCCTAGTGCCGGACTCTATGTGCGTCTCCTTACCTCCGTCAATTTTTTGCATATCAATTATCTGTCTTTTCTCTCTTTCTCTCTCTTTATTCTCCTCAAGGCCTTAAAAGGCTAAACTTGTGTCTTGGTTACACAATCTTGACGCGCTAACCACGCTCATTATACATGGGGGCTTCTTATACAGAAGCTTAATATAACTATTTTTCTAGGCTTTATGCCCCGCACATGTGTTATTCTTCCACATGTACCTTTTTTCGCCATTATATGCATCGATATGACTTAAGTTTTGGCCAAGCTGGGTTGCCTGGCTCTTGTATTTATGCCCTGCGTTCCTGTTAATTCAGCTAGGGCATAAGGGGAGCACCTCCGCGATTGTTACTGCTGGGTCAGCCGGATGTGTACCTCAGACTGGGTGAAGCCGGAAGCTAGCGTTCTTAAGGGAATATTTGGTCGGTGAACAAAAGATGACTTTTATTTAATTTGACACATGCCTCCAGATGTTTATAGCCTGCGTCTCTTTTCGCAGTTCGGACATGCACATTAGGGCATGCGTACCCAGGGAAAGGAACCCTTAACGGAACTATTCTCCCTGGAAGATGTTTCTTACTATCCATGTAATATAACATAGCTAGTTGGATACTTGTATGTTCAAGCACTTATGACCCCTACGCCTGGTTTCCATGCATACACCAGTTTTTACATAACCGAGCGGGTATTCGGATACACTCCGGACTATCGGGTCTAGAGGTTGAAGCGAAAAGGTCCGCCATGACAAATGATTTACAATCTGGCTAGGGACATTATATATGTCACTTGAAGTACACAGTCACTAAGACTGATTAAATTCTTCTTCTATACCATCCAACAGGCTGTCTAGCCTACAATCTTGTTGGGAATACTTTGCGGCTAATTCTACTTGGTCATACACCAAACTGACGGGGATCTCTTTCCCATCGGGCCCCACAGGTCCGACCTCGGCCATGTGGTTTGGGTCAGCTTTGGTATATCGCGTCTTCACCATAGCCCAGGCTTCCCTTGCACCTTGTCGGTAGGCCGATATCTTCCATAATCGGAAGCGCCGCCGCGCTCCCTTGAGCTTCTCTATAAGCTCCCCATGCCTCCTGGCAGGGACGCAGATGGCCACAAGGCTTGGGCAACACCCTGCATCACCTGACGAACTTGTTCGTGCAGTTGTGAGAGCTTTGGTAGAAGATCACCTGCAGACCCGGGAATCTCCTCCGTGGGATGACCCGTCAGCATACCTGCAGACATAACTCTGTTAGCTGGCTTCTTCGCCGAACTCCTTCCAAAGTTCATTCAAGCACTTACTGAAAATGCCGCGTCGAAGCTGCTTATTCTCCTTCACGGAGTCCACAAGCTGGGCTCGGACATCTTTCAGTTCCACGCCCAGCAGGATATTGGCGTCCTAGAGATTATTTTTCTCCTGCCTGACTCGCGTAAGCACGTGCTCGCCAGCATATAGCTGTCGATTAGCACGTTCCGCATTCACCGGCATGGCCTCCGGATTCACTCCGGGGTCATCTGCAACATCTATTGTTAGATTTGCATGCATGCCGCATACTATCTGGTACCTGTCATTCTTTGCAATGGAATCAAGTGTTACCAGAGGGGCCCTTCTCGGACTCCTTCAACGCGGCAACAGCGGCCCGTAGCTAGGCTTTGCACTCTTCTAGCTCTTGAGACAATTGGGAATTCTTCTCTATAAGAACCTGCACAAATAATGATCCTTAAATCGGTTGTGTCAACTGTTTCAAGTCTCAGGGGCTACTGATATATATATATATATATATTGTTGGGGAACGTAGCAGAATTTTAAAATTTTCTACGCATCACCAAGATCAATCTATGGGGTCATCTAGCAACAAGGGAGAGGGGAGTGCATCTACATACCCTTGTAGATCACGAGCAGAAGCGTTCAAGAGAACGGGGTTGCTGGAGTCGTACTCGTCGTGATCCAAATCACCGATGACCTAGCGCCGAACGGATGGCACCTCCGCGTTCAACACACGTATGGTTGGGAAGACGTCTCCTCCAACTTGATCCAGCAAGGGGGAAGGAGAGGTTGATGGAGATCCAGCAGCACGACGGCGTGGTGGTGGAAGCAACGGTGATCTCGGCAGGGCTTCGCCAAGCTCAGGGAGAGGGAGAAGTGTCACGGGAGGGAGAGGGAGGCACCAGGGGCTAGGGTGTGGCTTCCCTCCCTCCCCCAATATATATAGGACTCCTAGGGGGGCGGCGGCCCTAGGAGATGCAATCTCCAAGGGGGCGGCGGCCAAGGGGGGTGGAGTGCCCCCCAAGCCAAGTGGGGCGCCCCCACCCCTAGGGTTTCCAACCCTAGGCGCAGGGGGAGGCCCATGGGGGGCGCACCAGCCCACTAGGGGCTGGTTCCCCTCCCACTTCAGCCCATGGGGCCCTCCGGGATAGGTGGCCCCACCCGGTGGACCCCGGGACCCTTCCGGTGGTCCCGGTACAATACCGATTACCCCCGAAACTTTCCCGATGGCCGAAACTTGACTTCCTATATATAAATCTTCACCTCCGGACCATTCCAGAACTCCTCGTGACATCCGGGATCTCATCCGGGACTCCAAACAACTTTCGGGTTACCGTATACTAATATCTCAACAACCCTAGCGTCACCGAACCTTAAGTGTGTAGACCCTACGGGTTCGGGAGACACGCAGACATGACCGAGACGACTCTCCGGTCAATAACCAACAGCGGGATCTAGATACCCATGTTGGCTCCCACATGCTCCTCGATGATCTCATTGGATGAACCACGATGTCGAGGATTCAATCAATCCCGTATACAATTCCCTTTGTCAATCGGTACGTTACTTGCCCGAGACTCGATCGTCGGTATCCCAATACCTCGTTCAATCTTGTTACCGGCAAGTCAATTTACTCGTGCGGTAATGCATGATCCCGTGATCAACCACTTGGTCACATTGAGCTCATTATGATGATGCATTACCGAGTGGGCCCAGAGATACCTCTCCATCATACGGAGTGACAAATCCCAGTCTCGATTCATGCCAACCCAACAGACACTTTCGAAGATACCTGTAGTGTACCTTTATAGTCACCCAGTTACGTTGTGACGTTTGGCACACCCAAAGCACTCCTACGGTATCCGGGAGTTGCACAATCTCATGGTCTAAGGAAATGATACTTGACATTCGGAAAAGCTATAGCAAACGAACTACATGATCTTTGAGCTATGCTTAGGATTGGGTCTTGTCCATCACATCATTCTCCTAATGATGTGATCCCCTTATCAATGACATCCAATGTCCATAGTCAGGAAACCATGACTATCTTTTTGATCAACGAGCTAGTCAACTAGAGGCTCACTAGGGACGTGTTGTGGTCTATGTATTCACACATGTATTACGATTGCCGGATAACACAATTATAGCATGAACAATAGACAATTATCATGAATATTATTGCCTCTAGGGCATATTTCCAACAGTCTCCCACTTGCACTAGAGTCAATAATCTAGTTACATTGTGATGAATCGAACACCCATAGAGTTCTGGTGTTGATCATGTTTTGCTCTAGGGAGAGGTTTAGTCAATGGATCTGCCACATTCAGGTCCGTATGTACTTTACAAATATCTATGTCTCCATTTTGAACACTTTCACAAATGGAGTTGAAGCGACACTTGATATGCCTGGTCTTCCTGTGAAACCTGGGCTCCTTGGCAAGGGCAATAGCTCCAGTGTTGTCACAGAAGAGAGTCATCGGGCCCGACGCATTGGGAATGACTCCTAGGTCGGTAATGAACTCCTTCACCTAGATTGCTTCTTGTGCTGCCTCCGAGGCTGCCATGTACTCCGCTACACATGTAGATCCCGCCACAACGCTTTGCTTGCAACTGCACTAGCTTGCTGCCCACCATTCAAAACATACACGTATCCAGTTTGTGACTTAGAGTCATCCAGATCTGTGTCGAAGCTAGCATCGACGTAACCCTTTACGACGAGCTCTTCGTCACCTCCATAAACGAGAAACATATCCTTAGTCCTCTTCAGGTACTTCAGGATATTCTTGACCGCTGTCTAGTGTTCCATGCCGGGATTACTTTGGTACCTTCCTACCAAACTTACGGCAAGGTTTACATCAGGTCTGGTACACAGCATAGCATACATGATAGACCCTATGGCCGAGGCATAGGGGACGACACTCATCTTTTCTCTATCTTCTGCCGTGGTTGGGCATTGAACCGTGCTCAATCTCGTACCTTGCAATATAGGCAAGAACCCCTTCTTTGACTGATCCATTTTGAACTTCTTCAATATCTTGTCAAGGTACGTACTTTGTGAAAGACCAATGAGGCGTCTCGATCTATCTCTATAGATCTTGATGCCTAATATATAAGCAGCTTCTCCAAGATCCTTCATTGAAAAACACTTGTTCAAGTAGGCCTTTATGCTTTCCAAGAATTCTATATCATTTCCCATCAACAGTATGTCATCCACATACAATATGAGAAATGCTACAGAGCTCCCACTCACTTTATTGTAAATGCAGGCTTCTCCATAAGTCTGCGTAAACCCAAACGCTTTGATCATCTCATCAAAACGAATGTTCCAACTCCGAGATGCTTGCACCAGCCCATAAATCGAGCGTTGGAGCTTGCACACCTTGTCAGCATTCTTAGGATCGGCAAAACCTTCCGGCTGCATCATATACAATTCTTCCTTAAGGAAACCATTAAGGAATGCTGTTTTCACATCCATTTGCCATATCTCATAATCATAGAATGCGGCAATTGCTAACATGATTCGGACGGACTTCAGCTTCGCTACGGGTGAAAAAGTCTCATCGTAGTCAACCTCTTGAACTTGTCGATAACCCTTAGCGACAAGCCGAGCTTTATAGATGGTTACATTACCATCCGCGTCCGTCTTCTTCTTAAAGATCCATTTATTTTCTATGGCTCGCCGATCATCGGGCAAGTCAGTCAAAGTCCATACTTCGTTTTCATACATGGATCCTATCTCGGATTTCATGGCTTCCAGCCATTTGTCAGAATCCGGGCCCGCCATCGCTTCTTCATAGTTCGAAGGTTCACCGTTGTCTAACAACATGATTTCCAAGACAGGGTTGCCGTACCACTCTGGTGCGGAACGTGTCCTCGTGGACCTACGAAGTTCAGTAGCAACTTGATCTGAAGTTTCATGATCATCATCATTAACTTCCTCTCTAGTCAGTGCAGTCACCTCAGGAACATTTTCTTGAGCTGCGCCACTTACCGGTTCAAGAGGTAATACTTCATCAAGTTCTACTTTCCTCCCACTTATTTCTTTCGAGAGAAACTCTTTCTCTAGAAATGACCCATTCTTGGCAACAAAGATCTTGCCTTCGGATCTAAGGTAGAAGGTATACCCAATAGTTTCTTTAGGGTATCCTATGAAGACGCATTTTTCCGATTCGGGTTCGAGCTTTTTAGGTTGAAGTTTCTTGACATAAGCATCGCATCCCCAAACTTTTAGAAACGACAGCTTAGGTTTCTTCCCAAACCATAATTCATACGGTGTCATCTCAATGGATTTCGACGGAGCCCTATTTAAAGTGAATGCAGCAGTCTCTAAAGCATAGCCCCAAAATGACAGCGGTAGATCGGTAAGAGACATCATAGATCGCACCATATCCAATAGAGTGCGATTACGACATTCGGACACACCATTACGCTGAGGTGTTCCAGGCGGCGTGAGTTGTGAAACTATTCCACATTTTCTTAAGTGTGGGCCAAATTCGTGACTCAAGTATTCTCCCCCACGATCTGATCGCAAGAACTTGATTTTCCTGTCACGTTGATTCTCAACCTCACTCGGAAATTCCTTGAACTTTTCAAAGGTCTCAGACTTGTGTTTCATTAAGTAGACATACCCATATCTACTCAAGTCATCAGTGAGGGTGAGAACATAACGATAGCCACCGCGAGCCTCAACACTCATTAGACCACACACATCAGTATGTATGATTTCCAATAAGTTGGTTGCTCGCTCCATTGTTCCTGAGAACGGAGTCTTGGTCATTTTACCCATGAGGCATGGTTTGCATGTGTCAAATGATTCGTAATCAAGAGACTCCAAAAGTCCATTTGCATGGAGCTTCTTCATGCGTTTGACACCTATGTGACCAAGGCAGCAGTGCCACAAGTATGTGGGACTATCATTATCAACCTTACATCTTTTGGTATTCACACTATGAATATGTGTAACATTACGCTCGATATTCATTAAGAATAAACCATTCACCAACGGAGCATGACCATAAAACATATCTCTCATATAAATAGAACAACCATTATTTTCGGATTTAAATGAGTAGCCATCTCAAATTAAACGAGATCCTGATACAATGTTCATGCTCAAAGCTGGCACTAAATAACAATTATTGAGGTTTAAAACTAATCCCGTAGGTAAATGTAGAGGTAGCGTGCCAACGGCGATCACATCGACCTTGGAACCATTCCCGACGCGCATCGTCACCTCATCCTTCGCCAGTCTCCGCTTATTCTGCAGCTCCTGCTTTGAGTTACAAATGTGAGCAACCGCACCGGTATCAAATACCCAGGAGCTACTACGAGTACTGGTAAGGTACACATCAATTATATGTATATCACATATACCTTTAGTGTTGCCGGCCTTCTTGTCCGCTAAGTATTTGGGGCAGTTCCGCTTCCAGTGACCACTTCCCTTTCAATAAAAACACTCAGTCTCAGGCTTGGGTCCATTCTTTGGCTTCTTCCCGGCAGCTTGCTTACCGGGTGTGGCAACCCCCTTGCCGTCCTTCTTGAAGTTCTTCTTACCCTTGCCTTTCTTGAACTTAGTGGTTTTATTCACTATCAACACTTGATGTTCCTTTTTGATTTCCACCTCCGCTGATTTCAGCATTGAATATAGCTCAGGAATGGTCTTTTCCATCCCCTGCATATTGAAGTTCATCACAAAGCTCTTGTAGCTCGGTGGAAGCGACTGAAGGATTCTGTCAATGACCGCGTCATCCGGGAGATTAACTCCCAGCTGAGTCAAGCGGTTATGCAACCCAGACATTTTGAGTATGTGCTCACTGACAGAACTATTTTCCTCCATCTTACAACTGAAGAACTTGTCAGAGACTTCATATCTCTCGACCCGGGCATGAGCTTGGAAAACCATTTTCAGCTCTTCGAACATCTCATATGCTCAGTGTCTCTCAAAACGCTTTTGGAGCCCCAGTTCTAAGTTGTAAAGCATGCCGCACTGAACGAGGGAGTAATCATCAGCACGTGACTGCCAAGCGTTCATAACGTCTTGGTTCTCTGGGATGGGTGCATCACCTAGTGGTGCTTCTAGGACATAATCTTTCTTGGCAGCTATGAGGATGATCCTCAGGTTCCGGACCCAGTCCGTATAGTTGCTGCCATCATCTTTCAGCTTGGTTTTCTCTAGGAACGCGTTGAAGTTGAGGGCAACATTAGCATGGGCCATTTGATCTACAAGACATAGTGTAAAGATTTTAGACTAAGTTCATGATAATTAAGTTCATCTAATCAAATTATTCAATGAACTCCCACTCAGATAGACATCCCTCTAGTCATCTAAGTGAAACATGATCCGAGTCAACTAGGCCGTGTCCGATCATCACGTGAGACGGACTAGTCAACATCAGCGAACATCTTCATGTTGATCGTATCTTCTATACGACTCATGCTCGACCTTTCGGTCTTCTGTGTTCCGAGGCCATGTCTATACATGCTAGGCTCGTCAAGTCAACCTAAGTGTATTGTGTGTGTAAATCTGGCTTACACCCGTTGTATTTGAACGTTAGAATCTATCACACCTGATCATCATGTGGTGCTTCGAAACAACGAACCTTCGCAACGGTGCACAGTTAGGGGGAACACTTTCTTGAAATTATTACGAGGGATCATCTTATTTAAGCTACCGTCGTTCTAAGCAAATAAGATGTAAAACATGATAAACATCACATGCAATCAAATAGTGACATGATATGGCCAATATCATTTTCTCCTTTTGATCTCCATCTTCGGGGCTCCATGGTCATCGTTGTCACTGGCATGACACCATAATCTCCATCATCATGATCTCCATCGTCGTGTCTTCTTGAAGTTGTCTCGTCATATATTACTTCTACTACTATGGCTAACACTTTAGCAATAAAGTAAAGTAATTACATGACGTTTATGTTGACATGCAGGTCATAAATAAATAAAGACAACTCCTATGGCTCTTGCCGGTTGTCATACTCATCGACATGCAAGTCATGATTCCTATTACAAGAACATGATCAATCTCATACATCACATATATCATTCATCACATCCTTTTGGCCATATCACATCACACGACACATGCTGCAAAAACAAGTTAGACGTCCTCTAATTGTTGTTGCAAGTTTTTACATGGCTGCTATAGGTTTCTAGCAAGAACGTTTCTTACCTACGCCAAAACCACAACGTGATATGCCAATTTCTATTTACCCTTCATAAGGACCTTTTTCATCGAATCCGATCCGACTAAAGTGGGAGAGACAGACACCCGCCAGCCACCTTATGCAACTAGTGCATGTCAATCAGTGGAACCAGTCTCACGTAAGCGTACGTGTAAGGTCGGTCCGGGCCGCTTCATCCCACGATGCCGCCGAATCAAGATAAGACTAGTAACGGCAAGCAAATTGACAATATTGACGCCCACAACTGCTTTGTGTTCTACTCATGCATAGAAACTACGCATAGACCTAGCTCTGATACCACTTTTGGGGAACGCAGCTGAATTTTAAAATTTTCTATGCATCACCAAGATCAATCTATGGAGTCATCTAGCAACGAGTGAGAGGGGAGTGCATCTACATACCCTTGTAGATCGCGAGCGAAAGCGTTCAAGAGAACGAGGTTGATGGAGTCGTACTCGTCGTGATCCAAATCACCGATGACCTAGCGCCGAACGGACAGCACCTCCGCGTTCAACACACATACGATTGGGAAGATGTCTCCTCCAACTTGATCCAACAAGGGGGAAGGAGAGGTTGATGGAGATCCAGCAGCATGACGGCGTGGTGGTGGAAGCAACGGTGATCTCGGCAGGGCTTCGCCAAGCTCAGGGAGAGGGAGAAGTGTCACGGGAGGGAGAGGGAGGCGCCAAGGGCTAGGGTGCGGCTGCCCTCCCTCCCCCACTATATATAGGACTCCTAGGGGGGCGCCGGCCCTAGGAGATGCAATCTCCAAGGGAGGCGGCGGCCAAGGGGGGTGGAGTGCCCCCCAAGCCAAGTGGGGCGCCCCCACCCCTAGGGTTCCAACCCTAGGCGCAGGGGGAGGCCCATGGGGGGCGCACCAGCCCACTAGGGGCTGGTTCCCCTCCCACTTCAGCCCATGGGGCCCTCCGGGATAGGTGGCCCCACCCGGTGGACCCCGGGACCCTTCCGGTGGTCCCGGTACAATACCGATTACCCCTGAAACTTTCCCGATGGCCGAAACTTGACTTCCTATATATAAATCTTCACCTCCGTACCATTGCGGAACTCCTCGTGACGTCCGGGATCTCATCTGGGACTCCGAACAACTTTCGGGTTACCGTATACTAATATCTCAACAACCCTAGCGTCACCGAACCTTAAGTGTGTAGACCCTACGGGTTCGGGAGACACGCAGACATGACCGAGACGACTCTCTGGTCAATAACCAACAACGGGATCTGGATACCCATGTTGGCTCCCACATGCTCCTCGATGATCTCATCGGATGAACCACGATGTCAAGGATTCAATCAATCCCGTATACAATTCCCTTTGTCAATCAGTACGTTACTTGCCCGAGACTCGATCGTCGGTATCCCAATACCTCGTTCAATCTCGTTACCGGCAAGTCACTTTACTCGTGCCGTAATGCATGATCCCGTGATCAACCACTTGGTCACATTGAGCTCATTATGATGATGCATTACCGAGTGGGCCCAGAGATACCTCTTCGTCATATGGAGTGACAAATCCCAGTCTCGATTCGTGCCAACCGAACAGACACTTTCGGAGATACCTGTAGTGTACCTTTATAGTCACCCAGTTACGTTGTGACATTTGGCACACCCAAAGAACTCCTACGGTATCCGGGAGTTGCACAATCTCATGGTCTAAGGAAATGATACTTGACATTCAGAAAAGCTATAGCAAACGAACTACACGATCTTTGAGCTATGCTTAGGATTGGGTCTTGTCCATCACATCATTCTCCTAATGATGTGATCCCGTTATCAATGACATCCAATGTCCATAGTCAGGAAACCATGACTATCTTTTTGATCAACGAGCTAGTCAACTAGAGGCTCACTAGGGACGTGTTATGGTCTATGTATTCACACATGTATTACGATTTCCGGATAACACAATTATAGCATGAACAATAGACAATTATCATGAACAAAGAAATATAATAATAACCATTTTATTATTGCCTCTAGGGCATATTTCCAACATATATATATAATCGTCAGATTTTCTTACCCGTATATCCCTTACATACTGGTTCGTGGCTCTGGCTAGACCATTTTGAGCAGCATAGATGTACGCATCTCCTGAGTTGAAGGCATCGAACGCCTCTTGGGAGAAACAAGCGTCACGGAGTATAGCCCGGCGACGCCTGTGATTCATGGTGCTTTTCACTTTGGAATTTGTAGCGGATAGTCTTTCCGTATCCTCTGTAGGAGGAGCATCCGACGTTCGCCCCGTGTTAGCTTCCGCCTCTATGTCTGGCCCTGGAGCCTGACTGGTGGAGGCGTGATCGGCAACCTCTCCGGATATAGTCCGGAGAGCGTTTTTCCTACTAGGAAACATGGACATCATTATATTTTAAGAAAGACGACAACCACGGAGCAAGGTTTTGTATCATACCTCTGCGTCGGCGTCTCAGTCCTGACCGCCTTCCTCTTTGGCCTACCTGGCTTCGGTGTCCCTCGTTGGTGAGTCACTGTGGGTTCGGCATGGCGTCCCGAGGGCCTTCCCTTTAAAACACCATATGTGTACGGTAGGTGAAGTGCATAAAAGGGGATCCTTTTCGGAAGTTGGGACTCCGGTGTTTCTTACATGTGATGCAGGGAGTAGCCCAGGATAGTCAGCCATGATGGCCACCATGGCGTCATCACAACTCAATTGATAGAATGTCCTGTCTATCAGCTCCACAAATATGTCCGGATCCTCTTCGAGTCCGGGATCGAGGGCCCGGTCAGGGTCCTCCGGTTGTGGAGGTGGGCTGTTGACCTCCCTTACAGCTTTTCGTAGTTCCTGCCATTAAACGGCAAGGTGAGTATTTATGACGAAGAATGCGGGAAGGTTGGGAGTAAAAAGTTACAGCTCACCCAGCTTGGAGGGTTGTACATGGAGAATCCATCCCATGGCTTAATACGGATGAACTCCTCTTCCTCTCCCTTGAACAACTCGGACATAATTTTTGCTAGAGCAACATCGGAGTCCGGTCCCTTACGCCCGCAACGGGTGGCATCATCTTCCCCGTTAAAGCGCCACATGGGGTGCCCTTGATATTGAAGTGGCCGCACCCCCCGCATTATGCATATGGACATAACCTTGATTATTGTCAATCCTGATTGAGCCAGCACTTTAATCCGGTCCATCAGGTAAAGGACTTCTCCGTTGTCTTCCTCCTGGGGGCTCCGTGGGAGCGAGCTTCGGTGTTTCTTCAGAGGAGCATTGTTGAACTCGGGAAGACCCCTCCGAATAGGATCTGGAAGGGGGACGTCCTCCATGTAAAACCACTCCGAAGGCCAGTCTTCGGACGTCTTCTTCGGGGTACCGGACAGGTATCCGGTCCCGGCGATGCGCCATATTTCGGCTCAGCCCACTTGATATAGTGATCCCTCCTGTGTATGGGGCACAAGGCAGAATAGCCTCTTCCACAACTCGAAATGAGCCTCGCAGCCCAGAAACAGCTCACAAAGGTGACATAACCAGCGATGTGTAATATGGAAGCAGGGGTGAAATTATGCAACTGGAGGCCATAAAACTCCAGGAGCCCATGGAGGAATGGATGGATTGGAAATCCAAGTCCCCTTAGTAAATAAGGGACAAGGGATACCCGCTCCCCCTTGGAGGGATTGGGGAAGCTCTCCGCTTGGTCCCCACAATTATAGGTGGCGAGCCCGGCTCGAACGAGGACCATATATGCTGGAGGGAGAAATCCCTGGGTCTATAACTCTACTAATTGGCTGTGCAGGATAGAACACTTCTCCCAATTGCCGGGCTTAGGGCTACGGGAGCGGGAGGAGGAGCTGCGATGGCCGACCATGTTGGAATGGATTTTTTTCGAGCGCGCTCCGATGGATACTTGCCGTGGGAGGATGGTGTGGCTTGGATCTAAGAATCCCCGTCCCTTTAATAGACAGTTTATTTACATGGCTAGGGTGGCGAATGTAAAAATGCCCTGGCTCCTCGCATTCGCTCGACACGTGGAAGATAACCCTTATTGGGTGCAGAAGCCAAGAAGTGCAACATTTATGGGGAGCCGGACACTACTCTGCAGATATCCAGAATTTGGAGAAGAACCCGCCTTGCAATGCTGAAGACAATCTGCGCGCCGGACTCATCATCATTGAAGCCTGGTTCGGGGGCTACTAAGCGAGTCCTAGATTAGGGGGTCTCCGGACACCCGGACTATATCCTTTGGCCGGACTGTTGGACTATGAAGATACAAGATTGAAGACTTCGTCCCATGTCCGGATGGGACTCTCCTTGGCGTGGAAGGCAAGCATGGAAATACGGATATGTAGATGTCCTCCCTTGCAACCGACTTTGTGTAACCCTAGCCCCCTCCGGTGTCTATATAAACCGGAGGGTTTAGTACGTAGGACAACAACAATCATACCATAGGCTAGCTTCTAGGGTTTAGCCTCTACGATCTCGTGGTAGATCAACTCTTGTAATACTCATATCATCAAGATCAATCAAGCAGGACGTAGGGTATTACCTCCATCAAGAGGGCCCGAACCTGGGTAAACATCGTGTCCCCTGCCTCCTGTTACCATCTGCCTTAGACGCACAGTTCGGGACCCCCTACCCGAGATCCGCCGGTTTTGACACCGACAGATACCATTGTTGGGGAACGTAGCATGCAATTTGAAAAAAATTCCTACAATCACGCAAGATCTATCTAGGAGATGCATAGCAATGAGAGGGGGAGAGTGATTCCACGTACCCTCGTAGACCAAAAGCGGAAGCGTTAGATTAATGCGGTTGATGTAGTCGAACGTCTTCGCGATCCAACCGATCAAGTACCGAACGTATGACACCTCCGAGTTCAGCACACGTTTACCTCGATGACGTCCCTCGAACTCTTGATCCAGTAGAGGGTCGAGGGAGAGTTCCATCAGCACGACGGCGTGGTGATGGTGATGGTGATGTGATCCGCGAAGGGCTTCGCCTAAGCACTATGACGCTATGACCGGAGGAGTAAACTATGGAGGGGGGCACCGCACACGGCTAAGAGAACAATTGATGTGCTATGGGGTGCCCCTGCCCCCGTATATAAAGGAGGGGAGGAGGAGACGGCCGACCAGGAGGCGCGCGCCATGGGGGGAGTCCTACTAGGACTCCACTATCAGTAGGATTCGCCCCCCCTTTTCCTTTTTTCACCGGAGGGGAAAGGAAGGAGGAGGAGAGGGAGAGGGAAAGGGGGGCGCCACCCCCTCCCCTAGTCCAATTTGGACTGCCATGGGGGGGCACACCTATGGCCCTCCTCTCTCTCCACCGAGGCCCATCTAGGCCCAATACTTCCATTGGGGGTTCCTGTAACCCCCCGGTACTCCGCTAAAATACCCATACCACTTGGAACCATTCGGATGTCCGAATACTACCTTACAATATATGAATCTTTACCTCTCGACCATTTCAAGACTCCTCGTCATGTCCTGATCTCATCCGGGAGTCCGAACAAACTTTGGTCACCAAAACACATAACTCCTAATACAAATCGTCATCGAACGTTAAGCGGGCGGACCCTATGGGTTCACGAACTATGTAGACATGACCGAGACACATCTCCGGTCAATAACCAATAGCGGAACCTAGATGCTCATATTGGTTCCTACATATTCTACGAAGATCTTTACCGGTCAAACCGCAATAACAACATACGTTATTCCCTTTGTCATCGGTAGGTTACTTGCCCGAGATTCGATCGCCGGTATCATCATACCTAGTTCAATCTCGTTATCGGCAAGTCTCTTTACTCATTCGTAGTGCATCATCCCGTAACTAACTCATTATTCACATTGCTTGCAAGGCTTATAGTGATGTGCATTACCGAGAGGGCTCAAAGATACCTCTTCGATACTCGGAGTGAAAAATCCTAATCTTGATCTATGCCAACCCAAAAAATACCTTCGGATACACATGTAGAACATCTTTATAATAACCGAGTTACGTTGTGACATTTGATAGCACACAAGGTGTTCCTTCGGTATTCGGGAGTTGCATAATCTCATAGTCAGAGGAATATGTATAAGTCATGAAGAAAGCAATAGCTATAGAACTTAACGATCATTATTCTAAGCTAACGGATGGGTCTTGTCCATCACATCATTCTCTAATGATGTGACCCTATTCATCAAATGACAACACATGTCTATGGTCAGGAAACTTAACCATCTTTGATTAACGAGCTAGTCAAGTAGAGTCTTACTAGGGACACTCTGTTTTGTCTATGTATTCACACATGTACTAAGTTTCCGGTTAATACAATTCTAGCATGAATAATAAACATTTATCATGATATAAGGAAATATAAACAACAACTTTATTATTGCCTCTAGGGCATATTTCCTTCAATATCAACATAATAACATGATGCAAAATGGACGTATCAAGTCCCCCAAGCTTAGACCTCGCTTGTCCTCAAGCGAAGGCCGAAATCAATAATCATGACCACATGTTTAGAGATAGAGGTGTCGATGAAATAAAATACAAACATGAGGGCATAATGATCATCTTGAGAACAACAACATATTGTCATATAACTTCTTATGCTAAAGTGACAATTTGATCACAAGGTAAAGTATGAACTCAAAACTTAATTAAAAACTAACAAACTATGATCTCAGTCATTAAAGCAATTGCAATTTGTCATAATATCGGAAAGAGTCAATGTAAGAGCTTTTATTTAGCAAGTTCACATACTCAGCCATCAATTAATCTTCTATAATTGCTAACACTCATGAGATACTTATGAGATCAAAGATTTAATCAAACACGTAGAAAGATAGGGGCTTATAGTTTCGCCTGCCAACCATTTACCTCAAGGTTAATGTCAATAATAATAATTTATGATCACCTACATCCGAGTGGATATGTATTCCTGGATCTTTCCCCAACACATAGTGCTTTCCAGAAATAGAAAGTGTAAAAGGAAGGGTGAAAATCACCATGACTCTTGTACGAAAGTAGACATTAAAATAAAAGATAGGCCCTTCGCAGAGGGAAGCAGAGGTTGTCATGCGCTTTTTATGTGGATGCACTAAATCTTAATGCAAAGGAATGTCACTTTGTATTACTGCTAGTGATAAAGTACTTTATTATGCAGTCTGACGCTTTTATTTCTTCCATATCACAGGTTCTTATAAAGCTTATTTTCCTCACACCAAAAGATAATACATATTTATAGAGAAATTTTTATTGCTTGCACCGATGACAACTTAGGATCTTACTCAATCCATAGGTAGATATAGTGGACTCTCATGGCAAAACTGGGTTCATGGTTTTTGGATGCACAAGTAGTATCTCTACTTAGTACAGAATTTTTGGCTAGCATAGGACGAGAAGCAAGCTCAACATGTTGGAGGATCCATGACAATATAACTTCTATTCGGATATAAGGAAACATAATCCATTATGTTGTCTTCCTTGTCCAACATCAACTTATTAGCATATAATATTTTAATGAGTGCTCACAATCATAAAAGATGTCCAAGATAGCATATTTATATGTGAGACCTCTCTTTATTTATTACTTCCAATTAGTTGCAACAATGACCAATACTATGTTTGTCAATCCTCAACAAATTTCATGCATCATACTCCTTATATGTGAAGTCATCACTCTCCATAAGATCATTATATAGTCTTTTTTTTCTTTTTTTCTTTTCCAAGTGATCAAAACAAGACAACAAAGCCCTCAACTTAAAACTAATATTTATTATATAACTCTCATACTTGATTACATAGATATACAGATCATGAAGCAAAAACTTAAAGACTAGATCTTACTAAAAACTTTTATTCTACTAAATCACGATTTAACCAAAATGATCAAACTGAGATAAACGATAAAGGTAAAGATGTGATGGTGATACGATACCCGGAAACCTCCCCCAAGCTTGGCGCAAGCCAAGGGGAGTGCCCATACCCATGTACTCAAGTCTCCTTCGTCGGAGGTGGTGGAGCAATATTTTTGGCAATGATGCCTCTCAGAATGCGATTCTCCTCTTCGAGCTTATTAATTTGCTGCTTGAGATCCATAATTTCCTTGCGTAGCTTCCATGTGATGGTTAAAGCATTGTCCACCCACGGATGCATCCTGGCTATAGAGGACGGAGGAACACTCTTTTTCAAGTTATTGTAAGAGATTAATTTGGCATTGGGAGGTTTGACCGAATTCGGGAGGCTCGAGTTATCGAGTTCCACATGCATGGCTCCAGGTTGAGGGAGAGAAGTAACTTCTTGATCCTCTTCCATGGCGTCCACTCTTTTCAGATCGGCTTCTATCTCTTCCTCCGTTGACCACCCAAAGGGATCAACTTCATTGTATGCTCTTGGATTCAGTGTTGGGTGAGAGACACGACTCTCCCAGACTGATTCTTGCGAAGACATACTTTCAGATATGTTAGAAAACAACTCAAAACAAGAACAGAGGGTATTGTTGTGATACAGTGTTCAAAGCCTTCAGGAGATTATATAATGAATTTTTACCGTATGAAGCAAGTAATCTAGGAGAAAACGGAGTCCGGAGGGTACACGAGGTGGCCACAAGCTCGTGAGGCGTGTCCTGGGGGTAGGGCGCGCCCCCAGGCTTGTCGCCTGCTCGTGCGCTATTCAGACTACTTTTTATTTTTCTAATTTTTTAAATATTCCAAAACGGAGTAAAATTTCCCTTGGAAAACTTTTAGAGTTGGTTTACTTACCGTATCACAGACCTATTCCTTTTTAGGGTTCTGGAGCATTCTGGAAGGTTTCCTTTATGTACTCCTCCGGTGTTATGGAATGAATAATGTTGGTCTCAACATTTATGGGTGTACCTGAGATATAATGTTTGATTCTTTACCCATTTACCACCTTCGGGTTATTGCCTTCGGCGTTGTTGATCTTGATAGCACCGGAATGATAAACTTCTTCGATAATGTAAGGTCCTTCCCACTTAGAGAGAAGCTTCCCCGCAAAAAATCTTTAACGAGAATTGTATAGCAAGACATGGTCACCTACATTAAATTCCGGTTTTGTATTCTTTTGTCATGCCATCTTTTAATTTTTTTGTTTAAACATTTTGGCATTTTCATAGGCTTGGGTTCTCCATTCATCAAGTGATCTAATGTCAAATAACCTATTTTCACCAGCAAGTTTGAAATCATAGTTGAGCTCTTTAATTAATAAGCTTTGTTTTCTAATTCAAGACGTAAGTGACATGCTTTTCCATAAACCATTTTATAAGGAGACATACCCATAGGATTTTTATAAGCAGTTCTATAAGCCTATAATTCATCATCAAGTTTCTTAGACCAATTCTTCCTAGATCTATTAACAGTGTTTTGCAAGATCAATTTTATTTCCCTATTACTTAATTCTACTTTACCACTAGACTGAGGGTGATATGGAGATGCAATTCTATGGTTAACATCATATTAAGCAAGCAATTTCCGGAAAGCACCATGAATCACTACAAAAAATACACTTCCGTGATGATACATGTTTGTCACAGTAGGTCACGGTTTTGGTCATGCATGTACATCCATCACGATTTAATGACATAATCAAGATAGTCATACATGTGCTGTCATAGAAGTGTTCCATGACAACACCAAAATTATCATCACGGAAGTGTCCACTTCCATGATGATAAATGGCGCATCATGGAATTGCTTTCATCAAGGGTAACCGACACGTGGCATCCACCGTAACGGGTCGCTGTTAAGCTATCGGGTCCCGGTTTGGATTCGATAACCCGTTAATAGCCCGGACTAATGGGGATTTTCCACGTGTAAAATTTTCATTCACCGGAGTATCCACGTGTCAGCTCAGCGTTGGGACATATATCATCCATCCAATGGAGGAGACGTGCCTATGATACTTTGACATGTGGCACGACCCAACAGTAGCCCATTTAAGATAAAAATGCTGGCCCAGCCAAGGGCCCACAAGATTTTGTCATACTCCACTAGGCCGGCCCGTTAACAGCCTGCCACGGTTTGTGCCAAATTACGGCCCACATAAGATCTAGCCCATTATGATGTTTGTCACGTTTTGGGCCAAATGACAGTCCACATCAGATTCGGCCCGTTAACAGTCTGCCATGTTTTGGGCCAAATGACGACCCATATTGGATCCCTCCCATTAACTGCCTGCCATATTTTGGGCCAAATTACGGCCCATATTTAATCTGGCCCATTAACATGCACGGTGCTTTCTACCGCCTCTTAAAGGCCCATGTAATAGTTCGGCCAGATATTACTTTCGGCCCGTTAAAGGCCCATAGTCCTTGTGGATACTGTCCGTGTCAAAACTGGCGGATCTCCGGTAGGGGGTCCTGAACTATGCGTCTAAGGCGGATGGTAATAGGAGGCAGGGGACACAATGTTTACCCAGGTTCGGGCCCTCATGATGGAGGTAATACCCTACTTCCTGCTTGATTGATCTTGATGATATGAGTATTACAAGAGTTGATCTACCACGAGATCGGAGAGGCTAAACCCTAGAAGCTAACCTATGGTATGATTGTTGTTGTCCTATGGACTAAACCCTCCGGTTTATATAGACACCGGAAGGGGCTAGGGTTACACAGAGTCGGTTACAAGGGAGGAGATCAACATATCTGAACGGCCAAGCTTGCCTTCCACGCAAAGGAGAGTCCCACCCGGACACGGGACGAAGTCTTCAATCTTGTATCTTCATAGTCCAATAGTCCGGCCAAGGGATATAGTCCGGCTGTCCGAGGACCCCCTAATCCAGGACTCCCTCAGTAGCCCCTGAACCAGGCTTCAATGACGATGAGTTCGGCGCGCAGATTGTCTTTGGCATTGCAAGGCGGGTTCCTCCTCCGAATACTCCATAGAAGATTGTGAACACAAGGATAGTGTCCGGCTCTGCAAAACAAATTCCACATACCACCGTAGAGAGTATAATATTTCCACAAATTTAATCTGCTGACAACTTTTTATAACGTGACATCGCGCCCTGGCCTCGGTCATTATTTGAACCGTTTTTCTCAACCAGCCACTGCACGTATCGCGAGGCGGTTTTATTGGCATGTCTTGTCGAAGCAGAGATCGTGTCCCCTTATCACGGGATTCTCATCAATACGGGTGTGGGTAACCCAATCGTGCTCATCAGTATGACTCCTCGATTTTAGGAAAGTTCCAAATGGCCATGCGGAGGATGCTTGATATTCGCCCTCTTTATAAAGGGGCCAAAGCCTATCCTTTTCTTATCGCGCTCAATCCCTCCCTTCCCCCACCCCGAGTTCCAACACCCAAGGCTCAGGCGAAGCGCTTCGGACCTTCAATCATGTCCGGATCCAACCTTCAAGGCCGGTGGATGGCTTCCTATGTCATAGAGTAGGACATCAAGAAGCTAAGGGAGGCCAGGTATCTGACCGCCGAAATCTCGCACAGGCTACCTGCCCGAGGACAGGTCATCCCCACTCCCGAACCCAACGAGAGTGTCGTATTTGTTTCCCACTTCCTCCGAGGGTTAGACTTTAGTATTGATCCCTTCGTTAGAGGGCTCATGTTCTATTATGGGCTCGACTTCCATGATTTAGCTCCGGATTCCATCCTTCACATCTCGTCGTTTATCGTCGTATGTGAGGCCTTCCTCCGCATCACCCCACACTTCGGCTTATGGCTCAAGACCTTTAATGTGAAGCCGAAGATGATCGATGGGAGACACACAGAATGTGGAGGTGCCACAATAAGCAAAGGCGTCGATGCAACATGGCCAAAGGGTTCCTTCCCAGAGATATCTAACTTATGGCAGCGGGAGTGGTCTTACATCACAGCTCCTCGAAATACTAACTGGGTGGCTCCCCCCGCCTTCCGTTCGGGCCCCCCACCACAAATGGCTTCATGGGTCAACAAGGGGCTAGACTGGGGGCCGGTTAATGACATGTCGACATTGCAAAGTCGCATCCGAGATCTCCTCAAGAGGGATGTCAGTCTTGTCAAAGTAATGCAAGTTATGCTAGTTCGTTGGGTCCTGCCATGCCAACGTCGACCTCTCCGTATGTGGAGTTCAACCCGGAAGGACCGCGAGCTATTCAGCAGTTCTTCGGCATGACGCTCGAAGAGATGTATGGATTGTTCTTCGGATGACGAATAAAGTGTCCGGACACCACCGAGGATGCGGGTCTCAACTGCAACCGTCCAGATACCCAGGTGAGTAATTCTGCGGCCGAACATGCTTTCTTTTTATTTGTCACAACATCATTCTCAAGAAATTGCTCTTGGCCAGGACTGGGTAAGAAAGGCAAAGATGATCAGGTGTTCAGCCCCCCTTCCCGAGGGCTCGCCGGATCCTGTACTAGCCAGGATGCTGGAGTACGCACCTTATCAAGTGCCCTCGGGGGAAGATAAAGGGAGAGACAAAGAAGCTGAAAGCGAGCCTCACGCATTACTCATCCAAACCAGGGGAATTAGTACCTCCACGAAGGAGGATAATCAGAGAGAAGAATCTGAAATTCCCTCTCCCCAAGGAAGGAAAAGGACCGCTCCTGAAGACTTGGAAACAAGGGTTTCCAAATGAGAGAAGAAACCCTTGCCAGGGGGCCCTGGCCCGGAGGGCGTTCCTTCCGCACAGTGCCCACAAGGGGATCAGCCCTCCATCGAGCTGTAAGTGAACAAAAGTACTTTTGGTAAATATATTTTGCTTTATCTCCGTAGACAATAACCGAGATGTATGTCTTGTAGTCTGGATCGTAGCTCTTCCCGACAGAGTTCGTCTTTGGGGGATCTTCTTCCGGAGATGATGGAGAGTGAAACGCCTCCCCTTGTCTCCCCGCCTCCTGGGGTGGATGACCCTGAGGTGTCATCATGGAGGATTTCTCCTGATCTGCCAAGGCCAGAAGGTAACCCTTCGGCCACCCGAAGTCCGGAGTATTCGACTCCTACGGGGAGAAACATAAAGAGTCTGGGGTTGTCCGGTGCGCAACCGGACATACTGACAGGTCTTTTGGAGCAAGCGGCTATCTCGGAGGAGCATCGTACTTTAATGGGCACGGTGGTTGAGAGGATATCATCCGCCAAAAGTGGGTTGCATGAAGCTTTTACGAGCCTACTAAAAGGCTTTGAGGTACGCAATTTTTTGACGGTACCGCACACGCTAGGTGTGCTCTATACAGATAGTAGCCCTTGAGACTCTGGTTGCTGTCCCGAGGCGACAAACAGAGGATCATAGTCCCAGGTAATGTTGCGCTTCTTTCATGTGCAGGCAGCGGACGGTCCGGTGGCTGGCCGGACTGCTGAGTTTGCCGGACTAAGCCGACAATTGGACGCGGCAGATGCCGACATTGCGCTTGTGAACAAGCGGCTTGACGAGGCACAGGGTATGTATTTTCGGGTGGTTAGCAAGTATTAAGAGGAGCATGATGCTAGTATCTATAATACGTTTTGACTACAGATGGAGCTGCCGCCGTGGAGACTCTTCAGGCGGAACTTGCCCGAGCCAAGGAACAAGCCAGGAGAAGTGATGCGGCCGCCCTAAAGGAGATCGAAGACTTAAAAGCCGAACAGGCTGCTCACCGCAAGAGCGAAGATGAAATAGCCACGATGGCTGTTGAGCTGAAACATGCCGCCGGCCGATATGAACTTCTTAAAAAGGAAAGCCAAGTGAGAGCGGCTGACATGAAGAGAGCCGTGGAGGAAGCCAAGGAAACCCGTTCTAAAATCAAAGCAGCAGACGAGGAGCTTCGTCAAGCCGGAGATATCACGGCTGGGAAGCCCTTTTTGTTGAGGACGAAGTTCAGAGATCCGAAGTATGCCCCTCTGGATCGATTATAGAGTGCTGCAGACGCGTATGCGGACTTGACAATGAGTGCTGCTGATGCGACTGCATTTTTCAAAGATCAAGAAGATCACGAAGTAGAGAAGTTGTTCTGATCACAGTTCAGTGCTCCGACGCGTCCGCTGCTGTTAAATGAGCAAATGGCTGAGTGGGCTGAGCTCCATAGGTTGTCCGGGATTGCCATGAGGTTTGTCATGGATCATCTTTGGCCGGAAGGACCAAGGCCGAATAGTTATTTTAGTTTAGTGCAACGATTCCTTGGTGTTGTGCCTCATATCAATGCTGTAAAGAGGTCGGCGTGCATAGAGGGTGCGCGGATGGCTCTTGCCCATGTTAAGACATACTGGGCAGAGATGGATGCCACCGCTATTGCAAACCGGGGTCCGGCCATAGGCCAGGTCTCGGCCGAGCACTATTTGGAGAAGTCCTAGAAGGCGCTCGTTTAATAGAGGCTCAGTGCTCGAAGAATATTATGTTTGAGTGACATGTATCCCAATTAGGGCTGGGCGTTCGGTTCCACCGAACCGAACGGTTTGGTGCTTCGGGTTTTAAACAATTTCGGTTTCTAGATTTTCCTGACCGTTTGGTTACCTATAAAAGCACTAACCGAGAGATCGGGGCACCGATGCTTCGGTTCGGGTCTCGGTTGAGACCGAACAAATGAAGAAAATAAATCTGAGGCAAGGAAGATCCAGGATATATGACAACGACGAAGATCAATTGTGGCAAAAATACAAGTTAATTACGAGCGGTAATTCATTAGCCACGCCCACCACCTCATCTCTTTCTACCCCTGAACTCAAATCAGATCTCAGATCCCTGAAACTTCCAACTCCCCTTTCTCTCCCGTCACATACCAAGATTTGCAGCTTGGATCTGCGCTCGGACAGTCCACGAGCAGCAGCAGTACCGTCGTCACCGCGAGATGGATAGGAGAAGAGGACCAGGGCTGAGAGTTGGAAGTGGAGCGCCGCCACTGCCGGCCGTGGGGATGGATAGAAGTCAAAGGCAGGGGGCGGAGGTTGAGAGACTGGGTGGCGGCTGGGTGCGGTCATGGGTCGAAGACTCCAGGTGCTGCGAGTGCGGCTGAGATTAGGAGAACAATTTCATTGTGCTATCCAGGTTATGTAGTTGGGCTGTGGGCCGTCGGTCATGGGCTACGTAGATTTTTCTGGAGTTGACCATTTCTTTGGTACTTCGGTGTGTTCAGTTACTCGATACAAACACCCAAATTGATAGACGAAATTTCGGTTTCCTAGATTGGCTGACCGAACTTACAACCGAAGGATTCGGTTTCGGTGCGTTCGGGTTCAGTCTCGGTTAATTCGGGTCGGTACTTCGGTCATCGGTTTATATGCCCACCCCTAATCCCAATTGTAAAAACAATGCTATTTGGGTTATAAAGGCTATGTTTATACTTTTGCCTGAAAGTATTATGATGCTTCATGTGCGGCCGTTTTATGTATGTATATAACCTGAAAGTTTGCAGTCGTCGGCTTCAGCCCCCACGCACATAATGCGGGGGTGTTCAAAAAAGCACGTATTCACACTTGATCCAACGTCTTGGTCCATGAAGGAGGTGATAGCGCGGCGAACAAGGCAATCAGACTATATTGCTTTAACACTTTCACTTAGCCATAGGAGTTTGACAGTGGGGCTACTATATAGCCCCTGGTACTTCCGCGTTTATCCGAGTACGGTGCACGTACATACATGACCGGGAAACCGGTCCTTCGTTAATGCGGAGGAATAGCGAAGATTCTGCTGAGTCCTCGAGTGGTTGACCAGTCTCGCGCTTTATCATGACAGTCAGTTTTCGGCTTTCTATACTGAGGTGCTCATCCAGATGAACCATGGCACAATCACAGTAGTTCTCCCGGTGCCACCTTAGCCGATAGAGCGGAACATAAGGTAGCAAAACACGGGAGCCGGGCAAACCCAACATTTGACCAAAGACATGATTCGGAGCTGATGCATATAAGGCCAAACTCGCGACGCTGAACACTCCCTAAGGTATTCAGACTTTACGACATATACCGGGCTGAGCAAAGCCCTTGATAATGAACCATGAATTTCCAGGTACGTGCATTGGTCTGACGCGGTGAAAATGCCAATAACATCAGCATCCCTCTCGGTTGTGTTAAGTATCCGGAGGGCATAAAGCAACAAGAGACAGTGAGAAAGGTTTACACAGGGTCTTAATCTAAAAAGAAACCTTTGAGTGGGGCCCTGCTACACGTCTGCGCCTGTGTCTCCGTTGTGTTGTGTCCTGGAAGGGTGTAGCACAATTGTCACCTGCAAGAGAGAAAAAACCCAAGTGAAAGCCTACGTGCCGAAAATTGGTTATTATTAATAGACCATTGAAATTCAATCTAAGTAAGGTCAAACCGAACTATAGTCCTTTTTACATGCGGGAAGCCCCTAGCGCCACCTATGGGGGTATATCCATCGACCCAATCTCGGGTTTACCTGAACTGTTACAGCGAGGGGTGCACCGGACTCGTCTAGCCGTGTCCGCGGTCTTGACGACTGATCCTTTATTCTGGTTGGAGGGGTCATTCAGTGTTCGGCTGCGAAAGCCGCCGTACACTCCTCCGCATGTAAGGAACGCTCTGAGTGTCAGCTAACTGTGATGATGCCACGTGGACCGGGCATCTTAAGCTTAAGATAAGCATAATACGGTATTGCATTAAAACGAGCGAAGGCTGTTCTTCCGAGTAGTGCTTGATAGCCGCTTCGGAATGGAGCGATGTCGAAGGTTAATTCTTCGCTTCGGAAGTTGTTGGGAAAACCGAATACAACCTCTAGTACTATAGAGCCCGTGCAGCGGGCCTCTCGGCCTGGTACTACTCCTTTAAAGGTAGTATTGCTTTGGCTGATTCTTGTTGGGTCTATCCCCATTTTGCGGACTGTGTCTTGATATATCAGATTAAGACTACTGCCGCCGTCCATAAGGACTCGGGTGAGATGGTATCCATCAATTATTGGGTCTAGTACCAAGGCACCCGATCCTCCATGCCGGATACAAGTCGGGTGATCCCCGCGATCAAAAGTGATTGCGTAGGCCGACCAAGGGTTGAACTTGGGGGTAACGGGCTCTACGGTGCATACGTCTCGGAGCGCGTGTGTGCTCCTCCTCTTCGTTACGTGAATCATGTTCACTGTTTTGACTTCTGGTGGGAATTTTTTCTGTCCCCCAGTGTTTTGTTGGTGAGGCTCATCCTCGTCTTCACTTGGTGTCTCCCTCCCCTTGTGTTCGGCGTTTAGCTTGCCGACCTGCTTAAAGACCTAGCATTCTCTGTTGGTGTGATTTGCAGGTTTATCGGAGGTGCCGTGAATCTGACATAATCTGTCCAGAATCTTGTTTAGGCTGGACGGTCCATCTCTGCTACCTTTGAATGGCTTTTTCCGTTGACCGGGTCGAGAGCCCCTAAATCCGGCATTTACCGCCATGTTGTCTGGGCTGTCTTCATTGCTTCGACTCTTGATTTTATTGCGTCGTGGTTTTCCATTGCCATCCCTGACTTCAGATGTGCTTGGGTCGCTGGTGCCGCTGCGTGCCAGCCAACTATCCTCGCCCTCGCAAAAGCAGGTCATAAGGCTTGTTAGGGCTGCCATTGTCCTTGGTTTTTCCTGGCTGAGGTGTCTGGCAAGCCATTCATCCCGGACACTATGTTTGAAAGCCGCTAAGGCTTCGGCATCCGGGCAATCGACAATTTGATTCTTCTTAGTGAGGAATTTGTTCCAAAGCTTTCGGGCTGACTCTCCAAGTTGCTGAATTATGTGACTTAAATCGTCTCCATCTGGAGGTCGGACATAGGTCCCTTGAAAATTAGCCCTGAAAGCGTCCTCGAGCTCTTCCCAACTTCCAATTGAGTTTTCGGGGAGGCTTTTCAACCAGTGCCTAGCTGGTCCTTTCAGCAATAAGGGCAAGTATTTGATGGCGTGGAGATCATCTCCACGAGCCATGTGGATGTGAAGGATAAAGTCCTCAATCCAGACCCCGGGGTCTGTTGTTCCGTCGTATGACTCTATGTTCACGTGTTTGAATCCTTCTGGGAATTCATGGTCTAGTACCTCGTCGGTGTAGCATAGGGGGTGCGCGGCACCCCTGTATTTGGGTATGTCTGACGGTTGTATTGTTCGGTTTTGATTCCGAACTATTATTCTGTCAGTATAGTCATTTGGGCGGTGATGATTCTATGCCGGAACGCGCTTCCTAGGTCCGTAAATGGACCTGGTCAAACCGGCTTTTTTGTGTAGGTCCTCACGTAGGTCGTGTGCTGACTTGTGTACGTCATCATTAGCCGCCCTGTCGCGACCATGGGGTGGCCGGTCCGGTTGATCGGCCGTTTTATTTTCTGGCTGAGTGGGCTCTAAGGCCTCATCGTCGAATTCAGGCAACAACTTGCGCTTTGGATAGGTTTTTGTGTGGCGATTACCGCCATACTTTTCTTTCGTGTCAAGCACTTTATTCCATCTGTTGTTGAGCGTATTCTGCGCAGTCTTAAGCCTTTGCTTCTTCTTCTTCAGGCTCTGCGCGGTTTCAATGAGCCTTTTATGAAGGTTCTCTTGTTCCAAGTGTCTTTCAGGGATGATGTGTGCATCATCGTTCGGACTATTCATGTCTCCGGAGACAGGTTGATGAGTTTTACCCTCGGGGTCGTCGTGACCTGACAGCGGCTCCGTACTATGTTCGCCGTCCGCTGGTTCACCCTGCTCCACCGCTGGGTTCATGTGGTCGTTGTCTCCTTTGGGGTCGACCGGGGTGTTACTCTTTCCTGCACTGTTATCGTTGTTTTTGCCGGGGCAGGATTTGGAGCGGCGCTTACGTTGTCGCTTTGGTTGCTTCTCAAGGGAATTGTCCTTCGTTGCTTCCTCCCGTTCCTCGTCATCATTTTCTTGGGGTGTATCCACCATGTATATATCATGTGATGAAGTGGCAGTCCAACTATGACGCCCCAAGACCGGAGCTTCAGATGCCTTCCAGGGTT
The DNA here is from genome assembly GCF_003073215.2 of Triticum urartu. Taxonomy (NCBI): domain Eukaryota; kingdom Viridiplantae; phylum Streptophyta; class Magnoliopsida; order Poales; family Poaceae; genus Triticum; species Triticum urartu. The sequence goes on from NC_053022.1 coordinate 234,164,812, forward strand.
TCCGGGTTTCGTCGTGTGATTTTTTTGGTTCATTGCATTCATCATTGCATCATGTGCATTGCATCATGTCATCATGTCATTTCTTTTTCTTAACTCAACTAAATAAATTGCATAGATCTTTCGATCTATTTAAACCGAGGGAATTCATATGGTGATTCTCTTTATAAGATATCCTCCCGATATTAGGGAGCTATTATAAATATTCCATTAACTTGGAATCACCCATAACACAATTGCACTACTCTTTAACTCTTCTTTCATCCGACTCAACTTCATATTTTTTCCTTGCCATCTCTCTCTCAAGCCACACCCCATCTTCTAGCATCATCACATCTCACTTCCTTCTTTTTTCATGTCTTTGCAAGTGACTTTATTACTCCTCCCTTAATGTTCATCCTTTCCCTATAAATATTACATCATTCCTACTCTCTCTCTGTCAAATTTCATCTCTTTTGAACTTGGTTTGGTTGGGGTAAAAAATGCCTCAAGTTTGGAATCTAATTCAAACTTGGAATATTTTTCTTCCTCTAAAATGTCCAAACCATTTTTACAATTATGTGAATAAATCTAGGGTCATGGGGAGATTCTTATATCTCTCATACCCCTCTCCTTTGTCCCTGAACTTGTCCTTCTATTTCGGTGTGAGTATATGGAAAAAGTTAGCAGCAGCAGCGAATAGAGCAGCAGCCCACTAGGGACAGTCTTTCCCTGGGCTTCCTCCCGCACCAAGCCCATCCTAACCCTAGCCGACTCCAAGGCCCACTCCCCCGGCCCGCCTGACCCTCTAACCTAGCTAGCTCGATCCCCTGCGCCCCTCCTCCTCTTTCCCTCGCGCCGCCAGAGGCACCCATCGCTCGATCCCCTTCTCTCCCACGCTCCCCTTCGTCCTCCTCCCGATAGCGCCGCCAGTGGAGTTCCTCTCCTTGGTCTCCCTCGAACCCCTCCTATGGCGCTGCCCTTGCCCCGAGCTCGCCACTGCTGCGCTACTTTACCATGCTCCAGGGCCGCGCCGTTGCATCCTTGCTGCACGCCGCGCCCCTGCCTCCTCGACCTTCCCAGAGCACCGGTTGACGCCGGTGCCCGCCTTCCTCCGCCTCGCCCGTGTCCTCCTCTGTACAGGATCCGGTCCCGATGCCTCATCCCCGACCTCCTCGTTCGATTCCTCGTCATCGTAGCCGCGCCAAGTCCTCTGCTTCGTCCAGGAAGTGGGCGCATGTCTTCATCGCCTGAAACGGCCCCAGTCCGTCGAGCAGGGACGCCATGGTCGTCCTCTTCTTCAGATCAAGGCTCCGGCAGTCGGTTCCGGTTCCCCTCAGCAACACATCGAGCTCCGGCCGGTCCAGCCTCGCGTCTTCCTCGCCGTCCCTCGCTGACGCCAAGCTCTGGCCGCGCACAAAGCTTATGTTGCAGCCGCCGCTGCTCCTGTTCGTCAGGAGATTGACGAGGCAGACAGCTCGCTCGCCTCCCCTGCTTCGTGCATGTGGGCATCGCAGCCATAGCCCAGCTGCCGCCCTCCTTCACGTCCTGCCGTCGCCACGAACCCTCCCCGTAACAGGAGCTCCACGGTCTTCCGCACGGCCGTGGGCGTTTTGGAGTCGTATGCCTCCTGCACACATTGTGGTTTCCACCAAGTCCACCGAAGGCCACCCCTACAACAACTACCAAGTACCCCTTCGTTTTGTCTACGACCGTCAAGCCCCTCGACGACAAGTGCACGACTATGCGGATTGTGCCAAGTACCACGATGTCGAGACCCCCCAAGTTCGACTACACAAAAATGCCAAGTACCCCTACGCGCGAAGATGCCAAGACCGTTTCGGGATTCACCAAGTACCGCTACCGATGGCTTGAACGCCTTCGAAACGTATACCACTACTGCCGCCTGAACATCTACGGAACGTGTACCACAACCATCGCCGAAGAACCGTGAATGTCTACCGATGACCCTCAAGTTCGTCCACGATTGCTATGTACCACTACCATTGACGCGAACCACTACTTCCACTATGGCATGAGTACAACTACTACCACTACGAGCGTGGCGAGAACGTCTACTTCCTCTACTTTGCACCGAACTGATACGCTTCAAAATGCTCGCTTCGAAGGTATAACCTCAAGACGACCGTCCGAGAACGTTTGCATGTGTTGTATGAGTTGCACCCTATGTTTGCACCGTGCCTGAGTTGTCACTTGCTCGGTCCTCCTCTTTTGCCGCTAATTCATGGGAACCCGGTTACCAGGATCACCCCACCATCTTGCACGACATGCTCCAATCACACTTCCTTTGCACCGGCATCTCAATCGAGTTACCGGAAACTGATATGTTGCCGGGGCATGACTTTCGGATTCGTTGTCGTGGCACCCCTTTCGTTTCCATCACGATGACAAATGCTTCATAATATGCTCTTGTTAACTTTGTCATAAAACCTTGCATAAATTTGTTCATGTCATCCGCATCATGATAACAACAATTAAAATGTTTAAAATTGTTGTTGCATTAAATTGCTAAATGCATATGGGGATTTACCGGATTTGTTGTTTGTTATATCCGGCCCCATTTAAAATTGGTTAGATATATAATTCCTTTATGTTTCACCTCTTGACATGCTTAACAACATTTAATATTGTTGCGTACGTAAACGAGATCGAACTAAATAATGGATTGTGGTGTTTTGTCAATATGCATCCCGATGCATATTGAGCTCCATTTAACTTGTAGTGTTGTTTGTGCACTTTGCCATGCCATGCTTCATTTAAACCGGTGATGCATCATACTTGGTTGTGCATCATGCCATGTTGAGGTGATGGTTGTTTACTATGTTGTTTACTTCTTTCCGGTGTTGCTTCTTCGGGTTAGTTTTGATAACGTCGCGTTTGTGAGGATCCGTTCGACTTCGTCCGTTTGTCTTGTTCATGGACTCATTCTTCTTCCTTGCGGGATCTCAGGCAAGATGACCATACCCTCGAAATCACTTCTATCTTTGCTTGCTAGTTGCTCGCTCTTTTGCTATGCCTATGCTACGATACCTACCACTTGCTTTATCATGCCTCCCACATTGCTAAGCCAAGCCTCTAATCCACATTGTCCTAGCAAACCGTTGTTTGGCTATGTTACCGCTTTGCTCAGCCCCTAATATAGCATTGTTAGTTGCAGGTGAAGATTGGAGCTTGTTCCATGTTTGGAACATGGTTATTTTGTTGGGATATCACAATATCTCTTATTTAATTAATGCATCTATATACTTGGTAAACGGTGGAAGGCTCGGCCTTATGCCTGGTGTTTTGTTCCACTCTTGCCGCCCTAGTTTCCGTCATATCGGTGTTATGTTCCTGGATTTTACGTCCCTCACACGGTTGGGTTATAATGGGAACCCCTTGACAGTTCGCCTTGAATAAAACTCCTCCATCAAGGCCCAACATTGGTTTTACCATTTCCCACCTAGCCCTTTCTTTCCCTTGGGTAGGCCTGCCCAAGGGTCATCTTTATTTAACCCCCCCGGGGCAAGTGCTCCTCTGAGTGTTGGTCCGAAATGGGCAGCCTGCGGAGCCACCTCGGGGCAACTCGAGGGCTGGTTTTACTCGTAGCTTGATCTATCCGAGTGTGCCCTGAGAACGAGATATGTGCAGCTCCTATCGGGATTTGTCGGCACATTCGGGTGGCTTTGCTGGTCTTGTTTTACCATTGTCGAAATGTCTTGTAACCGGGATTCCGAGCCTGATCGGGTCTTCCTGGGAGAAGGAATATCCTTCATTGACCGTGAGAGCTTGTGATGGGCTAAGTTGGGACACCCCTGCAGGGATTTGAACTTTCGAAAGCCGTGCCCACGGTTATGGGAAGATGGGAATTTGTTAATGTCTGGTTGTAGAAAACCTGAAACTTAATTTAATTAAAATGCATCAACCGTGTGTGTTACCGTGACGGTCTCTTCTCGGCGGGGTCCGGGAAGTGAACACGGTGTTGGAGTTATGTTTGGCGTAGGTTGTTCTAGGATCACTTCTTGATCATAGTTTTCTCGACCGTGCTTTGCCTTCTCTTCTCGCTCTCATTTGCGTATGTTAGCCACCATATATGCTAATCGCTTGCTGCAGCTCCACCTCATACCTTTTACCTACCCATAAGCTTAAATAGTCTTGATCGCGAGGGTGTGAGATTGCTGAGTCCCCGTGACTCACAGATTACTTCCAAAACCAATTTGCAGGTGCCGATGAAACCGTGCAGGTGACGCAACCGAGCTCAAGGAGGAGCTTGATGAAGATCGTGTTTGTTATGTTGTTCCGTTGTTCAGTTGATCAGTAGTGGAGCCCAGTTGGGACGATCGGGGATCTGTGTAGCCTTTGGGGTAGTCTTCTTTTATTTTGGTTCTGTAGTCAAACCTTGATTGTATCTGGATGATGTAATGCTTATTCATGTATTGCGTGAAGTGGCGATTGTAAGCCAACTACGTATCTCTTCCCCTTATGTATTACATGGTTGTGTGAAGATTACCTCACTTGCGACATTGCTTTCAATGCGGTTATGCATCTAAGTCGTGCTTCGACACGTGGGATATATAACCGCATCGAGGGCGTTACACCAGCGCCCTGCGGGCGGTGGTTCCTGTTCGTTTCCCGCATCATCGTCCATACCGTCGATGTCTTCGGATCCGAAATCAAGCATGTCAGTTAAGTCGTCGATAGTGGCTATTAAGTGGGTGGTGGGTGGGGAACGAATTTCTTCATCGTTCGCTTCCCACTCGAGCCAGTTCGGCCAAGGGCCTCCTGACAAGGAGAGTGACCTTAATGAATTTAGCACATCTCCCACGGGCGAGTCCTGAAAGATATCCGTGGAGGAAAGCTTCGTGATTGGCGCCTAATTAGATTTGATAGGTACGAATGCAGGCGGTTTGGAGATCGTGGCCGGGGACGAATCCAAAGGTCCGGCAACACATGTCTCGTAGGAGGTGAAGTCAGTATTCGGCTCTATCGCCGCTGAGTGTGCGGCCTCTGGGGCGGGGTCCATCCACCCGTCCACGGACGGCGCGATCTGCTCCGGATCAAAGGCCGGAGTCGCCACAGGTGTGATCTCCCGAACACTGTCTGGCGGTAGAGCTAAGTCATGCCCGTCGTGACTGTGCGGCGCACCTGACGTGGGCTCGAATCCGTCGAAGATCAAGTCTCCGTGGGTGTCGGTAGTATAGTTCAAACTTCCAAACCTGACCTGATGGCCAGGGGCGTAGCTTTCGATCTGCTCCAGATGGCCAAGCGAGTTGGCCCGCTGTGCGAAGCCGCTGGATACAAAGATCTGTCGAGGGAGAAAAACCTCACCCTGGATCGCATTGTTGCCGATGATCGAAGGAGCCATCGAGCCTTATGGTGACGACATAGTGGAACTCTCAATGAAAGCATAGATGTCGGTGTCAAAACCGGCGGATCTCGGGTAGGGGGTCCCAAACTGTGCGTCTAAGGCGAATGGTAACAGGAGGCGGGGGACACAACGTTTACCCAGGTTCGGGCTCTCGCGATGGAGGTAATACCCTACTTCCTGCTTGATTGATCTTGATGATATGAGTATTACAAGAGTTGATCTACCACGAGATCGGAGAGGCTAAACCCTAGAAGATAACCTATTGTATGATTGTTGTTGTCCTACGGACTAAACCCTCCGGTTTATATAGACACCGGAAGGGGCTAGGGTTACACAGAGTCGGTTACAAGGGAGGAGATCTACATATCCGAACGACCAAGCTTGCCTTCCATGCAAAGGAGAGTCCCACCCGGACACAGGACAAAGTCTTCAATCCTGTATCTTCATAGTCCAACAGTCCGGCCAAAGGATATAGTCCGGCTGTCCGAGGACCCCCTAATACAGGACTCTCTCAGATACATTTTAGCCCAACCTTACTATTAGCTCATTAAAGGCCTGTAGTCTTCGTGGATACATTTTAGCCCAACCTGACTATTGGCCCATTAAAGGCACGTGAGATAACTAGGCCTAATGATATCCCGCTTTGCAACCGACCTGCTATGACCCATAATGTTATTGGGCAGCTGTGGCCCGACACATATTTTGGCGTATTAACGACCCATTTTGTGGCTGGGCCAATCATGGGCCTCCGTCACTGTTCAGGCCCAATCTACTTTTCGGACTGTTTAAAGCCCATACTATTTTCTGGCCCAATTTAGGCAACTGGTTTACTCGGCCTATTAAAGGCCCGGAACTAATGGTTGGTGCGTTTACACATCTAGGCCTGCTATTAGCTGGATACGATTGCAGGCCCACTTTTTGGCCCATTCACAATTGACAGGTCGGCCAGTTTTAGTACTGTAATTTTTTTGATATAATAAACCGAATGTTTAGGCCCGTTGCGCTCCATCAAAGCTTACGGCCTTTTCAGGGAGCGACGACAGAATATATACATAAATTAAATTACAACATCATAATGAAGAATATACCTAGACTATACAATAAAGAAATGACTGCATATTACATTCACTTGGCATAAAGGTTCCCCGCCAGCGATAATAAAGCGCAACTAGACACATACACTGGCATCAAAGGACACCACCAATGCAAATAAACACGCCGCCTAAAATAATATACATAACCGACAACACTTCAACATAGTTCTAGAAATGTTAGCCCTGCCTGGGAGTTGCAGCGCCAGCAGCTGAACAAACTGATGGCTGCACTTGTATGGTGCTTATATCCAACTCTAGATGCATAGCATCAATGGCAGTTCTTGGCATCAGTGCTATCACCCTGAAAGAGAAAAAAGCAGACAAATAACATGCTTTGCACATATAAGCAACAGTGTTGTTGATTCATCCCATTTCTTAGTGGCAAATAAAGAGACCTGGATTAAAATAGAAAATAAATTGTTCACGGTTAAGACATGGCAAGAAATGGCATTGTGTAGGAGTGGCCAACTGAGGGAGTCCTGGATTATGGGGTCCCCGGGGATCCGGCCTATCTGCCATGGGCCGGACTGATGGGCCGTGAAGATAAAAGATAGAAGGCTTTCCCCCGTGTCCGGATGGGACTCTCCTTTGCATGGATGGTGATAACCCACAAGTATAGGGGATCGCAACAGTTTTCGAGGGTAGAATATTCAACCCAAATTTATTGATTCGACACAAGGGGAGCCAAACAATATTCTCAAGTATTAACAGTTGAGTTGTCAATTCAACCGCACGTGAAAGACTTAATATCTGCAGCAAAGTATTTAGTAGCAAAGTAATATGGAAGTAACAGTAATGGTGGCTAAAGTAACAGTAGCATTTTTGTAGTAATTGTAACAGTGGCAATGGTAAAGTAACTAAGCAGAGATCAATATGTGAAAAGCTCGTAGGCAATGGATCAGTGAGGGATAATTATGTTGGATGTGATTCCTCATGCAACAGTTGTAACATAGGGTGACACAGAACTAGCTCCAGTTCATCGATGTAATGTAGGCATGTATTCTGAATATAGTCATACGTGCTTATGGAAAAGAACTTGCATGACATCTTTTGTCCTACCCTCCCGTGGCAGCGGGGTCCTATTGGAAACTAAGGGATATTAAGGCCTCCTTTTAATAGAGTATCGGACCAAAGCATTAACACTTAGTGAATACATGAATTCCTCAAACTACGGTCATCACCGGGAGTGGTCCCGATTGTTGTCACTTCGGGGTTACCAGATCATAACACATAGTAGGTGACTATAGACTTGCAAGATAGGATCAAGAACTCACATATATTCATGAAAACATAATAGGTTCAGATCTGAAATCATGGTACTCGGGCCCTAGTGACAAGCATTAAGCATAGCAAAGTCATAGCAACATCAATCTCAGAACATAATGGATACTAGGGATCAAACCCTAACGAAACTAACTCGATTACATGATAAATCTCATCCAACCAATCACCGTCCAGCAAGCCTACGACGGAATTACTCATGCACGGCGGTGAGCATCATGAAATTGGTGATGGAGGAAGGTTGATGATGACGATGGCGACGGATTCCCCTCTCCGGAGCCCAGAAGGGACTCCAGATCAACCCTCCCGAGAGAGATTAGAACTTGGCGGCGGCTCTGTATTGTAAAACGCGATGAATCCTTCTCCCTGATTTTTTTCTCCACGAACGTGAATATATAGAGTTGGAGTTGAGGTCGGTGGAGCCTCAGGGGGCCCACGAGATAGGGGGCGCGCCCTCCACCCTCCTGGACAGGGTGTGGGCCCCCTGGTGTTGATTCTTTCGCCAGTATTTTTTATAAATTCCAAAAATATTCTCCGTGAAGTTTCAGGTCATTCTGTGTAACACCTCGATGCGACTATAGCTCCCACGTGTCGAGGCACGACTTAGAGACATAATCGCATTGAAGGCATATGTCGCAAGTTAGGCAATCTTCACAACATCCCATGTAATATAAATAATAAAGGGGAGATAATATAGTTGGCTTACACTCGCCACGTCAATCAAGTACATAAATAACATTACATCATCCAAACACTCATGGCCCGACTACGGCGCCAAAATAAAAGAGAACCCAACATGCGACACGGTCCCAATCACCCCCAACTGGGCACCACTACTGATCATCGGGGAAGGAAACATAGTAACGTTGAGAGTCCTCGTCGAACTCCCACTTGAGCTCATACGCGTCTCCTGGAGCGGAATCATCAGGCCCTGCATCTGGTGTAATAGTAATCTGTGAGCCACGGGGACTCAGCAATCTCGCACCCTCGCGATCAAGACTATTTAAGCTTATAGGTAAGGCAAGGTAAATATGAGTGGAGCTGCAGCAAGCGACTAGCAAAATATGGTGGCTAACTTATACGCAGAAGAGAGCGAGAAGAGGAGGCAAAGCGTGAGCGAGAAACTAGAGAGCAACTTGCGCAAACATTACTCCAACACCGTGTCCACTTCGCGAACTCCGCCGAGAAGGGGCCATCACGGTAACACACTCAGTTGATTCATTTTAATTAATTAAGGTTCAAGTTATCTACAACTGGACATTAACAAATTCCCATCTTCCCATAACCGCGGGCACGGCTTTCGAAAGTTCAAATCCCTGCAGGGGAGTCCCAACTTAGCCCATGACAAGCTCTCACAGTCAACTAAGGAATAGACCTCCTCCCAAGACGTTCCGATCAGACTCGGTATCTCGGTAACTCAAGACACTTCGACAGGTTAAAACAAGACCAGCAACACCGCCCGAATGTGCTGACAAATCCCGATACGAGCTGCACATATCTCTTTCTTAGGGCACACTCAGATGAGAGCTCCATACAACTATAACCAAACCTCGAGTTTCCCCGAGGGGGCGCTGCACAGGACTCTAGTTTGGACCAACACTCAGAGGAGCACTGGCCCGGGGGGGTTTAAATACGATGACCCGCGGGCTCCGGAAACCCGAGGGAAAAAGAGGCTAGGTGGAAAATGGTAAGACCAAGGTTGGGCATTGCTGGAAAAGCTTTAATCAAGGCGAAATATCAAGGGGTTCCCATTATAACCCAACCGCGTAAGGAACGCAAAATCCAGGAACATAACACCGATATGACGGAAACTAGGGCGGCAAGAGTGGAACAAAACACTAGGCGAGAGGCCGAGCCTTCCACCCTTTACCAAGTATATAGATGCATTAAGATAACATGGCAATATAATGATATCCCAACAAGTAAATAAATGATGTTCCAACAAGGAACGGCCTCCAATCTTCACCTGCAACTAGCAACGCTATAAGAGGGGCTGAGCAAAGCGGTAACATAGCCAATCAACGGTTTGCTAGGACAATGGTGGGTTAGAGGTTTGACATGGAAATTTGGGAGGCTTGCAAGAAAGTGGTAGGCATCGTAGCATTGGCATAGCAAAAGAGCGAGCAAACTAGCATAGCAAAGATAGTAGTGATTTCGAGGGTATGATCATCTTGCCTGCACAGTTGTCAGAGTTGACTGGATCCTCGAAAGCAAACTCAACGGGCTCCTCATTAGCGAACTCCTCTCCCGGCTCTACCCAAACAAGACAAACAAGCAACAAGGATACAATCAACCACGTGCAAACTCAAACAACACGATGCAAAGATGATATGCTATGCGGGATGCGATGCGGGATGTAAAATGCAAGATATGACAGGAAATGCATGAACCTGGCCTCAACTTGGAAAACCAAGTGTGCCACTGGAAAGATGAGATGAAATCGCTTGAAAACGATATAAAGAACGCCGGAATCGGAGTTACGGTTTGGAAATGGCAAGCGATCCAAAAATGACACCGGTGTGCGATTTACAGCAAGTAGGCATCTAAATGCAATGAGATGAACATGCTACAGCACCCAAACATGACAAAAAATACATGGCAGGGATGCATACAAGATGCTTAACAAAAGTCTAGCACTGAGCTACGGCCAATTCATCCATTAACAGGTTCAAACAAGCATGGCAAAAATGCATATGACAAACAGATCTCGGACTTAGTGAAATTAACACTTGTCTGGAATTTCAGATCAGATAGCCCTCTTCGGAGCCACAAAAATATAAGCTACATGACCTGAACATGGCAAAGTAAAGCATGGCATGGAGCTACTCAAAGAGCTTAACAAAAGTCCCTTAGTGACCTTGAGCCAAAAGGGATCAGAAAATACAATTGCAAGCATGTGAACATAGCAAAAACATAATCAGTTTTCGGACTTAGTGAAAAACTGACACATGCTGAAATATAACTCAAGTAGGCATGTTCACAAGCTCGATGCACTCACTACGGTGCAAGTCATGGAAAGACAAGCATACACTCATCAAGAAGGCACAAAATTCAATCTAGACATGGCAAGAACAATAGCATAGCATGCACGGATCAACTACAACATCACCGGCAAAATTGCAAACAAGTTGACAATCTGCCCAGATTCACAAAGTAGCGAAAGTAGAGCTCGATTGACTCAAGCTAGGGTGATCCATAATTGCAAACAAAGACATGGATGGATATATCACTACAACATTAACAAAACATCCTTATTGATCATCCTCAAAAGAGGCACGGATCACTAGGAAACAACATGAACATATGGCATCATGAGTTAAACAGCTCCAGGACTTAGTGAAATTACTAAGTCCCTGAAAACAGAATTAGCAAGTGCACCACTTTGCAAGCTTGCACTAGTCACCACACACATCCTAAAAATACATGGGTTGCACCTCTGGAGATATGACAAAACCCTTAACAAAACACATGTAGAACTCATGGGCATAGCATGCACATATTAATCATGGCAAAAATGACAAAAGTGCTAAACGGAGTAACAGATCTGGCAATTAACTCAAGTAGCCCTCTTCTAACAGCATTTCGGGTATCAAGATGAGCTCAAATGAAAATGATGCAATGGAATGAAATGATGTACTCTCTGAGACGAACATTTTGATATGCTATATGCATGAATCGGAGCTACGGATGCTAAGTTACGGAGCTACGAACATGTGCACATTGACTGAAATATCAGGGACTTGGAAAAAAATCAACCTCCTCTCTCAGATCTAGGGTTGCACGGAAACCGAGGCACGGCCGAATCTGCACTGTTCACCGGCGAGAATTGAAACTCCGGCGAGGGCGGCGGTTGCTCCAGTGAGGAAGACAAAGGCGGCGGCGAGGCTCCCACGGCGCGGGGCGTCGGCGACCGAGGATGCGCCGGGCGGCGGGCGGTGGAGGCGAGGCGCGGAGCACGGGGCCGGGCGGTGGCGATGGCGGGGCGGCGGCGCGCCAGCGTCGAAGCGGCGGGGCGGAGCAGGCGGCGGCCGGAGGAGGAGAGGCGGCGGCGCGGTGAGGCAGGAGAGGCGGCGGGGAACGGGCCGCGCGGGGGCCGGCTGCGGGCCTCCCGGGCCGGAGCGGGAGTGGCGGCGGCGGGCGATGTGGGCGCCCGGGCGGACGAATCCCGGGGCGCCACGTGGCGGCGGAGAGGCGGGCCGGACAATGTCCGTCGGTGCCGATCTTGTCCAGCGGCGCGTGAGGGGATTTTAGGGTTTCGAGGAGGAAGGAGATCCGAAAACGGAGGGGATCTATTTATAGCCATAGAGGGAGCTAGGAGAGTCCAAATGAGGTGCGGTTTTCGGCCACACGATCGTGATCGAACGCTCTAGATGATGGAGCAGAGTTTGGTGGGTTTGGGCCAAATTGGAGGGGTGTTGGGCTGCAACACACACGAGGCCTTTTCGGTCCCTCGGTTAACCGTTGGAGTATCAAACGAAGTCCAAATGATACGAAACTTGACAGGCGGTCTACCGGTAGTAAACCAAGGCCGCTTGGCAAGTCTCGGTCCAATCCGGAAATGTTTAATCCCCACACATGAAATAAAGCTAGAAATGACCACCGAAGGAGAACGAAGCGCCGGAATGCAAAACGGACAACGGGGAAAATGCTCGAATGCATGAGACGAACACGTATGCAAATGCAATGCATATGATGACATGATATGAGATGCATGACAATGATAACAACACACGGAGACAAAGACCCGAACCCGAGAAAATAAAATAACGTAACGCCGGAAATGGCAAGAGTTAGAGTACAAATTGGGAAAGTTACGTCCGGGGTGTTACATTCTGAGAACTTTTATTTCTGCACAAAAATAACACCATGGAAATTCTGCTGAAAACAATGTCAGTCCGGGTTAGTTCTATTCAAATTATGCAAGTTAGAGTCCAAAACAAGGGCAGACGTGTTTGGAAAAGTAGATACGATGGAGACGTATCAACTCCCCCGAGCTTAAACCTTTGCTTGTCCTCAAGCAATTCAGTTGACAAATTGAAACTGATAAAGAAATACTTTTACAAACTCTATTTGCTCTTGTTATTGTAAATATGTAAAGCCAGCATTCAAGATTTCAGCAAAGATTATGAACTAACCATATTCACAATAACCCTTAGGTCTCATGTTTACTCATATCAATAGCATAATCAACTAGCGAGCAATAATAATAAATCTCGGATGACAACACTTTCTCAAAACAATCATAATATGATTTAACAAGATGGTATCTCGCTAGCCCTTTCGGAGACTGCAAAACATAAATGCAGAGCACCTTTGAAGACCAAGGACTGACTAGACATTATAATTCATGGTAAAAGAGATCCAGTCATACTCAATGTAAACTAATAGTAATGCATGCAAATGACAGCAGTGCTCTCCAACTGGTGCTTTTTAATAAGAGGGTGATGACTCAACATAAAAGTAAATAGATAGGCCCTTCTCAGAGGGGAGCAGGGATTTGTAGAGGTGCTAGAGCTTGATTTTTGAAATAAAGATAAATAATATTTTGAGTGGCATACTTTCATTGTCAACATAACAACCGAGAGATCTCGATATCTTCCATGCTACACACATTATACGTGGTTCCCAAACAGAATGGTAAATTTTATACTCCCCCACCACCAACAAACATCAATCCATGGCTTGTCCGAAAGAACGGGTGCCTCCAACTAACAACAATCCCGGGGGAGTTTTGTTTGCAATTATTTTAGTTTAAGCATGGGTGTGGGAGTCCTGGATTAGGGGGTCTCCGGACAGCCGGACTATCTCCATTGGCCGGACTGTTAGACTACGAAGATACAAGATTCAAGACTTCGTCTCGTGTCCGGATGGGACTCTACTTGGCGTGGGAGGCAAGCTAGGCAATACGGATATGTGTATCTCCTCCTTTGTAACCGACCTTGTGTAACCCTAACCCTCTCCGGTGTCTATTTAAACCGGAGGGTTTTAGTCCGTAGGACACAACAACTACAACATACAATCATACCATAGGTTAGCTTCTAGGGTTTAGCCTCTCAGATCTCGTGGTAGATCTACTCTTGTACTACCCATATCATCAATATTAATCAAGCAGGACGTAGGGTTTTATCTCCATCAAGTGGGCCCAAACCTGGGTAAAACATTGTGTCCCCTGCCTCCTGTTACCATCCGCCTTAGACGCATAGTTCGGGACCCCCTACCCGAGATCCGCCGGTTTTGACACCGACATTGGTGCTTTCATTGAGAGTTCCTCTGTGTCGTTGTCGTTAGGCTTGATGGCTCCTACTATCATCGATGGCGATGCAGTCCAGGGTGAGACTTTTCTCCCCGGATAGATCTTCGTGTTCGGCGGCTTTGCATTGCAGGCCAATTCGCTTGGTCATCTGGAGCAGATTGAAAGTTACGCCCCTGGCCACCAGGTCAGGTTTGGGAGCTTAAACTACACGGCCAATATCCATGGAGACTTGATCTTCGACGGATTCGAGCATCTGCCTTGTGCGTCACGCGATCACGATGAGTACGATTTAGCTCTACCGTCGGACAGTGTTCAGGACATCGCACAGGCAGCTGCTCTGACCCTCAATTCGGAGCCAGTTGCGCCGTCCATGGACGGGTGGATGGACCCCGCCACGGAGGCCTTACCCTCAGCGGCGATCGAGCCAAACATTGACCTTACCTTACACGAGAGCCGTGTTGTTAAACTGTCGGATCCTTCTCCGGCCACGGACTCCGAACCGCCTGCGCCCGTTCCTATCGAATCCGATTGGGCACCGATCATGGAGTTCACCTCCGCGGATATTTTTCAACACTCACCTTTTGGCGACATACTGAACTCATTAAGGTCTCTCTCCTTGTCAGGAGGGTCCTGAACAAACTATGTCCGGCGGGACTGGGATGCGGACAATGAAGAAATTCGCGGCCCACCCCCCACCCACTTAGTAGCCAGTGTCAATGACTTAACCGACATGCTCGACTTCGACTCCGAAGACATCGATGGTACGGACGACAATGCGGGAGACGAAGTGGAACCACTGCCCATAGGGCACTAGACAGCCACCTCATCATACGGTATATACATGGTGGATACACCCAAAGAAGGCAATGGCGACGAGATAGCGAAGGATGACCCCTCCAAGAAGCAACCCAAGCGCCGACGTCAGCGGCGCCGCTCTAAGTCCCACCAAAGCAAAAGTGGTGATACCGGCACAGGAGATAATAACACTCTGGATAGTGCCGAAGACAACAACAATCCCCTCCAGCAAGATTTAGAGCGGGAGGATGGAGGAGCTAGCCCTCCTGAGAGAGCGGCAGATGGAGAGACGGAGGATGATAATTACATGCCCCCCCTACGAAGACGAGGCAAGCCTCGGCGACGACGAATTTGCCGTGCCAGAGGATCCTGTCAAACAAGAGAGCTTCAAACGCCGGCTTATAGCCACGGCAAATAGCCTTAAGAAAAAACAGCAGATGGACTGAAGTCCTCGCGGCCAAGGAACATAAACTCGAGCGCCCCTCCAAGAATTACCCAAAATACAGGTTGCTACCCCGAATGGAGGAAGAAGCGTATGACATGGCTGATCGGCCACCTCGTGGCTGCGATAGAGAGGCATTCCAGCCAAAAACTCAGCCTGCACCCCGACGTCATTCAAATAAAAAGGCATGGGGAGATACGCCAGACCTGCGAGACATATTGGAGGACAAAGCAAAGCATGCAAGATCGATCTACGGATCACGAGGGCGCGCCACTATGCGAGACGATAAACGTCACGCTCGATACAGTAAAAGTAAATCCGGCCGGGCCGAACACAGCGGGCAAGACCCATTCGAGCTGCGTCGTGATATAGCCCAATACAGAGGCGACGCACACCCCTTATGCTTCACAGATGAAGTAATGGATCATCAAATCCCAGAAGGTTTCAAACCTGTGAATATTGAATCATACGACGGCACAACAGATCCCACGGTATGGATCGAGGATTTCCTCCTCCACATCCACATGGCCCGCGGTGATGACTTACACGCCATCAAATACCTCCCACTAAAGCTCAAGGGACCAGCGCGGCATTGGCTTAACAGCTTGCCAGCAGAGTCCATTAGCTGTTGGGAAGATCTGGAAGCCGCATTCCTCGACAACTTTCAGGGCACTTATGTGAGGCCACCAGATGCCGATGACTTGAGCCACATAATTCAGCAGCCAGAAGAATCGGCCAGGCAATTCTTGACTCGGTTCCTAATAGAGAAAAAATCAAATCGTCGACTGTCCGGATGCAGAGGCCCTAGCGGCTTTCAAACACAACATCCGCGACGAATGGCTAGCCCGGCACCTTGGTCAGGAAAAGCCGAAATCTATGGCAGCCCTCATGACACTCATGACCCGCTTTTGTGCGGGAGAAGACAGCTGGCTGGCTCGCAGTAATAGCATATCAAAGAACCATGGTACTTCGGATACCAAGGATGGCAATAGCAGGTCACGTCGCAACAAACATAAGCGCCGCATTAACATCGATAATAACGAGGATACGGCGGTCAATGCCGGATTCAAAGGCTCTAAACCCGGTCAGCAGAAAAAGCCATTCAAACAAAGTACGCTGGGTCCGTCCAGCTTGGACCATATACTCGATCACTCGTGTCAAATACACGGCACCCCAGAAAAGCCAGCCAATCACACCAACAGGGATTGTTGGGTGTTCAAGCAGGCCGGCAAGTTAATTGCCGAAAACAAGGACAAGGCGCCACATAGCGATGACGAGGAGGAGCCCCGGCAGCCACACACCGGAGGACAGAAGAGGTTTCCCCCACAAGTGCGGACGGTGAACATGATATACGCAACCCACATCCCCAAGAGGGAGCGGAAGCGTGCGCTCAGGGATGTATATGTGTTGGAGCCAGTTGCCCCAAAGTTCAACCCATGGTCCTCCTATCCGATCACTTTTGATCGCAGGGACCATCCCACTAGTATCCGTCATGGCGGATTCGCCGCACTGGTTCTGGACCCAATCATTGACGGATTTCACCTCACTCGAGTCCTTATGGATGGCGGCAGCAGCCTGAACCTGCTTTATCAGGACACGGTGCGCAAAAAGGGTATAGACCCCTCAAGGATCAAACCCATAAAAATGACCTTTAAAGGCGTCATTCCAGGCATAGAGGCCCATTGCACAGGCTCAATTACACTGGAAGTGGTCTTCGGATCCCCGGATAACTTCCAAAGCGAAGAGTTAATCTTCGATATAGTACCGTTCCGTAGTGGTTATTGTGCACTGCTCGGGCGAACCGCATTTGCGAGATTCAATGCGGTACCGCATTATGCATACCTCAAGCTCAAGATGCCAGGACCTCGCGGGGTTATTATAGTCAATGGAAACACAGAGTGCTCCCTCCCAACAGAGGAGCACACCGCGGCCCTCGCAGCAGAAGCGCAAAGCAGCCTCTCAAGGCAATCCACCAGTTCGGCGTTTCAAGACCCGGACACCTTCAAGCGTGCTCGGAGCAATCGGCAACTAGACCGCCTGGTGCGATCTGAGCTCGCATAGCAATGCGTCCCCCACCCTAGTCCGAGCCAAACAGCAAAACTCGTGCCACGCGTACATAATTACGCATTAAAAATACCATGGGCACAGGTGGGGAGGGGGGCACAACTGCGGCACGCCCCAAAGGCGCGGCTTAAACCGCACTAGGGGCTTCCCGTTTGGTTATTCTTCTCTTTTTTCGGACCTTAATCTCTGGAAACCCTGTCCGGTAGCACTATTACCGAACACATGATGCAGCAACCAAGGAGGCAGAAAGCTACGTCACACCACGGAATTCCCAGGTGGATTACAATAACGAGCGAGATATTTGATTTAATACTATTCCTCAGCTTGCCCTTAGAAGGGACATAGTCCTACTCTTTGCTTATCGCACCATCTGTATCATTCTGCTTTAAACGCACCTTTTTGAATAAACAATGCATAACATTACGACTATTACTGCATTCTTGTTATATATATATGTGTTCATTAATGACGCCTTGCAACCGTACACTTTGGTACGGCCAATACACCAGGGGCTTACGTACCCCACAATATGGTGTGAAAAGTCCGAACACTTTCACAAGTGCGGCACCCCGAACTTATAGCATTATATGCATCAGCTCCGAATCATGTCTTTGGTCAAATGTTGGGTTTGCCCGGCTCCTATGTTTTGGTACCTTACGTTCCGCTCTATCAGCTAAGGCAGCGCTAGGAGAAACTGCGATTGTGCCCCGGTTCTGCTGGGCTAAAGCACCTCAGTAGAGAAAGCTAAAACTGACTGTCATGATAAGGCGAGAGACTGGTCGCTGTTCGGCGAGGTTTTCGAGTCCCTAAATACTTATGCCGCTTAGAGCGAGGGGCCGGCCCTGTCAGGCTAAAAGGCGTGTATCGCGCCCCGAATTCGGCCTTCCGAATACCAGGGGCTTCGCTGAAATTTAAAATTATAGAATTCTATGGCTAAGTGAGAGTGATAAAGCATTATTAGTCTGGTTACCTTGTTCGTTGTGCTGAGCACCTCCCTCGAAGGACCCAAACATGGGAACAAGAGTGCTCAGGTTTATCCCCAACACCCCAGCACTCGTGGTATGGGGGCAGAAGCCGAGGACTAGCCATCTCTCAGATTGGATAAACAGCCAAACAGAAGGTAATATTTTAAATTCACACAAGCATTGCATAGCGCATATGAAACAAGTTTTCATCATACAGGATCACACGAGCAAGTTTACTCAAATATTACATCCTTTGAACATTCGTCCGCTACAAGACGAGCACCCTTCAGGACACCCTCATAATAAATTTCGGGGGTGCAATGCTCCTTGCCCTGCGGCGGTCCCTCCTTAATCAGCTTCACGACATCTAGCTTGGCCCATTGCACCTTCACGCGGGCGAAAGCCCGACGTGCACCTTCGATGCAGATAGACCGCTTGACGACCTCCAGCCGTGGGCAGGCATCCACAAGCCGCCTCACCAGGCCGAAGTAGCTGTTCGGAAGGGCGTCGCCAGGCCACAGACGGACTATAAAGCCCTTCATGGCCTGTTCGGCCGCTTTATGTAGCTCGACCAGCTGCTTCAGCTGGTCGCTCATGGGCACCGGGTGTTCGGTCCCAGTATACTGAGACCAGAATAGCTTTTCCGTTGAGCTCCCCTCCTCGGCCTGATAAAACTGTGCGGCATCCGACACGCTGCGGGGTAAATCTGCGAATGCTCCTGGAGAGCTCCGGATTCGGGTAAGTAATAGGTAATTTACTTTCACATGCTTGCTTTGCATATACAATGCCTTACCCGCCGCTATTTTCTTCATCGCATCAATCTCCTGGAGGGCCTTTTGGGCTTCGGCCTTGGCACTTTTTGCGCTCTCCAGGGCCGTGGCAAGCTCAGACTCCCGCGTCTTCGAGTCAAGCTCCAACGCCTCGTGCTTCGTCATGAGAGCCTAGAGCTCTTGCTGCACCTCGCCCACACGAGCCTCTTGCTTTTCCCGCTCGGTGCGCTCCTTGGCCGCTTTATCTTCGGCCTTGGTTAGCGCTTGCTTCAGGGTTGCCACCTCGGTCGTGGACCTGGCAAATATACGACGGTCCTGTCATTTTGCAATCGTGTCTTCTTTTGTATATACATATCTATAGACAGGGTATTACTTACCCTTGTTCTCCTCGAGCTGCCTCTTGGCAAGGCCGAGCTCTTTCTTGGAACCCTCGAAGTCCTGCTTCAGTACGGTGACCTCCGCAGTCAGTGCGGCGGTTGACATACTCATATTAGACTCCTGCGATATTGTTTGATCCTCTGTTCGACTTTTCTTTGTGAACACCGAACAAAGCATCAGGAGCTACTGTATATGCGGTAATATTTTCCTATATTTCAAACACTTACCTCAAAGCCTGTTAGAAGGCTGCCACAGGCTTCAGTCAATCCACTCTTGGCGGACTGAACCTTCTGGATCACCGCACTCATGATAGTGCGGTGCTCCTCGTCGATGGAAGCGCTGCGAAGCGCTCCCAGCAGATTGTCCGGCACCTCTGGATGGACAGAGGTCACCAGCACAGGCGTCTCGTCCCTCTTAGAAGGAGGCCGCCTGCCCGAGCCTGGAACCACTGGAGGTTCCGGCGCGATGTTCGGCTGAGGTCCAAACTCGGAGCTCTCAGGGGCCTTGTCCCCTCGGCTCCCGGAGTCCAGGAGGCTGCCTTGAGGCGCCTCCGGGACTGTCTCCCCTCGACCCAGTGCCTCATGAGACAGCACCTTGGCGTCGTCAGCAGGATGAGGGGAGGTGGCGGTCAGGACTGGATCGCTATCCATGTCCGACGAGCCCAGGGAGCCGTCCGATGATACATCGATACTGGCTCGTGGCGGCCTGCATAATCATGTTCGGCGTTAGGGAAAGCAGTGCAACAAAGGAATGCTATGAGTTACTCAGGTATCCGAATACTTACGATCTCCCCAGGGGCTTGGCCCTGGGCAACCACTCGTCTTCGCCTTCGTCAGCGGCAGTGGAACTGTCCGGAAGGAGAGTCCTTCCCTTCTTGGACCCTTCGCCCCCCAGTTGGGGCAGCCTTCCTTTTCTTGTCTCCCCCGCCTGGAGGGGGAGCATCTTCTTCTTCCTCCTCGTCTTCGGGTGAGGAGTGTGCCGCAGAGTCATCAGACGCTGAGTCCGATAACACCTGGCGCCGGGAACTCTTTCGGGTTCCCTTGGCCTTCTTGGTCTTCTCTGGCACCTTGTAAGGAGCCGGAGTCAGCATCTCCATCAGGAGAGCGTTTGCTGGGCCTTCGGGCAAAGGAGCCGGACAGTCGATCTGTGCGGCCATTTCCTGCCAGTCCTGTCAAAGGAACGGGAGCTTAGATCCCGCATAGAGTCAAACCATGTAAAACAAGTATCTTGTAAGAGGTAAAACAGCTTACCGCGCTGGCTTGGCGCTTCGCGCAGAATCCGCGATCCTCGGTAGTAGGAGGAGGAACCTCGGCACCCTTGAATAGCACCTTCCAGGCATCCTCGTGTGTTGTTTCGAAGAGCCTGTTTAGAGTTTGGTGTTGCGCCGGGTCGAACTCCCACAAGTTGAAGGCCCGTTGTTGACACGGGAGGATCCGGCGGATGAGCATGACCTGGACTACGTTGACGAGTTTGAGCTTCTTGTTCACCATGTTTTGAATACATGCTTGGAGTCCGGTCAGCTCTCCCGAACTACCCTAGGACAGGCCCTTCTCTTTCCAGGAGGTGAGCCACGTGGGGATGCCAGATCGGAACTCGGGAGCCGCTGCCCATGCAGGGTCACGCGGCTCGGTGATGTAGAACGACCCCGATTGCCACCCCTTTATGGTTTCCACAAAGGAGCCCTCGAGCCATGTAACGTTGGGCATCTTGCACACCATGGCGCCTCCGCACTCCGCCTGGCGGCCGCCCACTACCTTTGGCTTAACATTTAAGGTCTTTAGCCATAAGCCGAAGTGGGGCTTGATGCGGAGGAAGGCCTTGCACACGACGATAAACGTCGAGATGTTGAGGATGAAGTTCGGGGCCAGATCATGAAAATCCAGGCCGTAGTAGAACATGAGCCCCCGGACAAATGGGTGAAGAGGGAATCCCAGTCCGCGGAGGAAATGGGTAAGTAACACTACCCTCTCATGGGGCCCAGGGGTGGGGATGAGCTGCCCCTCATCTGGGAGCCGGTGCGCGATGTCGTCGGGCAGGTATCTGGCTCTCCTCAGCTTCTTGATGTTTCCCTCCGTGACGGAGGAGACCATCCACCTGCCTCCCGCTCCGGACATGGTTGGAGAAGGTTGAGGTGGGAAGTGCGGACTTGGGCGCTAGAGCTCGAGTGTGCGAAAACGGATGAGCAAAGGAGGAAGAAGGCGTGGATGAAAAGGTGAATCCTTATCCCTTTATATGGGCGGACGAAACTAAGCGTCCCCACTAGCCTGGTAAAACTCGCTTATCCCCCAAGCGCCATAATCGATGGTGCGGTTGGGTTACCCACGCCCGTATTGATGAGAATCCCGTGATAAGGGGACACGATCTCTGCTTTGACAAGACGTGTCAAAAAAACTGCCTCGCGTTATGTGCGGGGCTAGTTAAAGGAAACGATTCGAATAATAACCGGGCCATGGCATAATGTCATGTTGCCAAAACAAGTCAGCAAATTGGATTTGTGGAAATATTATTCTCTCTACGGTGGTATGTGGAACTTATTTTGCAGGGTCGGACACTGTCCTTATATTCAAATTCTTCCATGGTATATTCGGAGGAGGAACCCGCCTTGCAATGCCGAAGATAATACTGCGCGCCGGACTCATCGTCATTGAAAGCTTGGTTCAGGGGCTACTATGGGAGTCCTGGATTAGGGGGTCTCCGGACAGCCGGACTATCTCCATTGGCCGGACTGTTAGACTATGAAGATACAAGATTTAAGACTTCGTCTCGTGTCCGGATGGGACTCTACTTGGCGTGGGAGGCAAGCTAGGCAATACGGATATGTGTATCTCCTCCTTTGTAACCGACCTTGTGTAACCCTAACCCTCTCCGGTGTCTATATAAACCGGAGGGTTTTAGTCCGTAGGACACAACAACTACAACATACAATCATACCATAGGCTAGCTTCTAGGGTTTAGCCTCTCTGATCTCGTGGTAGATCTACTCTTGTACTACCCATATCATCAATATTAATCAAGCAGGACGTAGGGTTTTACCTCCATCAAGAGGGCCTGAACCTGGGTAAAACATTGTGTCCCCTGCCTCCTGTTACCATCCGCCTTAGACGCACAGTTCGGGACCCCCTACCCGAGATCCGCTGGTTTTGACATCGACAATGGGACTGGGCATCCCGGTTACTAGCCATTTTCTTGTAAATGAGGAGCAGAGTCCACTCCTCGTGAGAATAACCCACCTAGCATGGAAATAGATAGCCCTAGTTGATACATGAGCTATTCAAGCATACAAAGCATAATTTCATTTGAAGTTTTAGAGTTTGGCACATACAAATTTAGTTGGAATGGTAGGTAGATACCACATATAGGAAGGTATGGTGGACTCATATGGAATAACTTTTGGGGTTTATGGAAGTGGATGCACAAACAGTATTCCCGCTTAGAACAAGTGAAGGGTAGAAAGAGACTGGGAAGCGACCAGCTAGAGAGCGACAACAGTCATGAACATGCATTAAAATTAATCAACACTAAGTGCAAGCATGAGTAGGATATAATTCACCATGAACATAAATATCGTGGAGGCTATGTTGATTTTGTTTCAACTACATGTGTGAACATGCCAAGTCAAGCCACTCGAATCATTCAAAGGAGGATACCACCCTATCATACCACATCACAACCATTTTAATAGCATGTTGCCACGCAAGGTAAACCATTATAAACTCCTAGCTAGTTAAGCATGGCATGAGCAATTATAATCTCTAATTGTCATTGCAAACATGTTTCATTCATAATAGGCTGAATCAGGAATGATGAACTAATCATATTTACAAAAACAAGATAGGTCGAGTTCATACCAGCTTCTCTCATCTCAATCAGTCCATAATATATCGTCATTGTTGCCTTTCACGTGCACAACCGAATTGTGTGGATAATAGGCTGAATCAGGAACCTACTGTTGGGGAACGTAGCAGAAATTCAAAATTTTCCCTACGTGTCAACAAGATCTATCTATGGAGAGACCAGCAACGAGGGGAAGGAGAGTGCATCTACATACCCTTGTAGATCGCTAAGCGGAAGCGTTCAAGTGAACGGGGTTGATGGAGTCGTACTCGTCGTGATTCAGATCACCGATGATCCTAGTGCCGAACGGACGGCACCTCCGCGTTCAACACACGTACAGCCCGGTGACGTCTCCCACGCCTTGATCCAGCAAGGAGAGAGGGAGAGGTTGAGGAATACTCCATCCAGCAGCAGCACAACGGCGTGGTGGTGATGGAGGAGCGTGGCAATCCTGCAGGGCTTCGCCAAGCACCACGGGAGAGGAGAAGAACTTGGGAGAGAGGGAGGGCTGCACCAAAGGCATAAGGGGTGTCTCAAGAGGCCCTCCTACCCTCACTATATATAGGGAGCCCAAGGGGGGGGGGTGCGCCAGCCCTAGGAGATCCAATCTCCTAGGGGGCGGCGGCCAGGGGAGGTTTCCCTCCCCCCCAAGGCACCTAGGAGGTGCCTTCCCTCCTTGGGACTCTTCCTTAGGGTTCCCCTTTCACCCTAGGCGCATGGGCCCTAGGGGAAGTGGCACCCCCGCCCACTTTGGGCTGGATCCCTTCTCACTTCAGCCCATGGGACCCTCCGGGATAGGTGGCCCCACCCGGTGGGCCCCCGGGACCCTTCCGGTGGTCCCGGTACAATACCGATGACCCCGAAACTTGCCCCGATGGCCGAAATAGGACTTCCTATATATAAATATTTACCTCCGGACCATTCCGGAACTCCTCGTGACGTCCGGGATCTCATCCGGGACTCCGAACAACATTCGGTAACCACAAACAAGCTTCCTTTATAACCCTAGCGTCATCGAACCTTAAGTGTGTAGACCCTACGGGTTCGGGAGACATGCAGACATGACCGAGACGTTCTCTGGTCAATAACCAACAGCGGGATCTGGATACCCATGTTGGCTCCCACATGTTCCACGATGATCTCATCGGATGAACCACGATGTCAAGGACTTAATCAATCCCGTATTCAATTCCCTTTATCTAGCGGTATTGTACTTGCCCGAGATTCGATCATCGGTATCCCTATACCTTGTTCAATCTCGTTACCGGCAAGTCTCTTTACTCGTTCCGTAACACATCATCCCGTGATCAACTCCTTGGTCACATTGCGCATATGATGATGTCCTACCGAGTGGGCCCAGAGATACCTCTCCGTTTACACGGAGTGACAAATCCCAGTCTCGATTCGTGCCAACCCAACAGACACTTTCGGAGATACCTGTAGTGCACCTTTATAGTCACCCAGTTACGTTGTGACGTTTGATACACCCAAAGCACTCCTACGGTATCCGGGAGTTGCACAATCTCATGGTCTAAGGAAATGATACTTGACATTAGAAAAGCTTTAGCATACGAACTACACGATCTAGTGCTATGCTTAGGATTGGGTCTTGTCCATCACATCATTCTCCTAATGATGTGATCCCGTTATCAACGACATCCAATGTCCATGGTTAGGAAACCATAACCATCTATTGATCAACGAGCTAGTCAACTAGAGGCTCACTAGGGACATGGTGTTGTCTATGTATCCACACATGTATCTAAGTTTCCTATCAATACAATTATAGCATGGATAATAAACGATTATCATGAACAAGGAAATATATAATAATAACCAATTTATTATTGCCTCTAGGGCATATTTCCAACAGTCTCCCACTTGCACTAGAGTCAATAATCTAGTTCACATCGCCATGTGATTAACATTCACAGGTCACATCGCCATGTGACTAACACCCAAAGAGTTCTGGGTTTGATCATGTTGCTTGTGAGAGAGGTTTTAGTCAACGGGTCTGAACCTTTCAGATCCATGTGTGCTTCACAAATCTCTATGTCATCTCCTAGATGCAGCTACCACGTTCTATTTGGAGCTATTCCAAATAACTGTTCTACTATACGAATCCAGTTTACTACTCAGAATAATCTGGATTAGTGCCAAAGTTTGCATCGGCGTAACCCTTTACGACGAACTCTTTTACCACCTCCATAATCGAGAAAATTCCCTAGTCCACTAGTTACTAAGGATAAATTTGACCGCTGTACTGTGATCCATTCTTGGATCACTCTTGTACCCCTTGACTGACTCATGGCAAGGCACACTTCAGGTGCGGCACACAGCATAGCATACTGTAGAGCCTATGTCTTAAGCATAGGGGACGACCTTCTTCCTTTCTCTCTATTCTGCCGTGGTCGAGCTTTATGTCTTAACTTCATACCTTACAACTCGGGCAAGAACTCCTTCTTTGACTGATCCATCTTGAACACCTTCAAGATCATGTCAAGGTATGTGCTCATTTGAAAGTACCATTAAGCGTTTTGATCTATCCTTATAGATCTTGATGCTCAATGTTCAAGTAGCTTAATCCAGGTTTTCATTGAAAAACACTTTCCAAAACCCTATATGCTTTCCAGAAATTCTACGTCATTTCTGATTAAAAATATGTTAACAACATATACTCATCAGAAATTCTATAGTGCTCCCACTCACTTCTTTGGAAATACCAGTTTCTCATAAACTTTGTATACACCCAAAATCTTTGATCATCTCATCAAAGCATACATTCCAATTCCGAGATGCTTACTCCAGTCCTTAGAAGGATTGCTGGAGCTTTGCATACTTATTAGCATCTTTCAGGATTGACAAAACCTTCCGGTTGTATCACATACAACCTTTCCTCAGAAAATCGTCGAGGAAACAATGTTTTGACATCCTATCTGCAAGATTTCATAAATAATGCAGTAATCGCTAATATAATTCCAACAGACTCTTAGCATCGCTAGGAGTGAGAAAATCTCACCGTAGTCAACTCCTTGAACTTGTCGGAAAACATCTTAACGACAAGTCGAGCTTTCTTAATGGTGACATTTACCATCATTGTCCGTCTTCCTTTTAAAATCCATCTACACTCAATAGCCTTACGACCATCAAGTAGTTCTTCCAAAGTCTACACTTTGTTTTCATACATGGATCCTCTCTCGGATTATATGGCCTCAAGCCATTTATCGGAATCCAGGCCCACCATCGCTTCTCCATAGCTCGTAGGTTCATTGTTGTCTAGCAACATGACTTCCAAGACAGGATTACGTACCACTCTGAAGTAGTATGCATCCTTGTCATCCCACGAGGTTTGGGAGTGACTTGATCCGAAGTCTCATGATCAATATCATAAGCTTCCACTTCAATTGGTGTAGGTGCCACAGGAACAACTCTTTGTGCCCTGCTATACACTAGTTGAAGTGACGGTTCAATAACCTCATCAAGTCTCCACCATCCTCCCACTCAATTCTTTCGAGAGAAACTTTTCCTCGAGAAAGGACCCGATTCTAGAAACAATCCCTTATTGCTTTAGGATCCGAGACAGGAGGTATACCCAACTGTTTTGGGTGTCCTATGAAGATGCATTTATCCGCTTTGGGTTCGAGCTTATCAGCCTGAAACTTTTTCACATAAGCGTCGCACCCCCAAACTTTTCAAGAAATGACAGCTTAGGTTTCTCTAAACCATAGTTCATACGGTGTCATCTCATCGGAATTACGTGGTGCCCTCTTTAAAGTGAATGTGGTTGTCTCTAATGCCTAACCCATAAACTATCGTGGTAATTTGATAAGAGACATCATGGTATGCATCATATCCAATAGGGTGCAGTTATGATGTTCGGACACACCATCACACTATGGTGTTCCAGGCTGTATTAGTTTTGAAACAATTTCCACAATGTCTTAATTCTGTGCCAAACTCGTAATTCAGATATTCATCTCTATGATCGTATCATAGATATTTTTATCCTCTTATCACGACGATCTTCCAACTTCACACTGAAATTACTTGAACCTTTCAATAATTCAGACTCGTGATTCATCAAGTAAATATACTCAACATCTACTCAAATTATCTGTGAAGTAAAAACATAAGGATATCCACTACATGCCTCAGCACTCATTGGACTGCACACATCAAAATGTATTACTTCCAACAAGCTGCTTTCTGGTTCCATTTTACTGAAAAACAAGGCTTTCAGTCATCTTGCCCATGTGGTATGATTTGCATGTCTCAAGTGATTCAAAATCAAGTGAGTACAAAACGGTCCATTTGCATGGAGTTTCTTCATGCATATATACCAACAGACATGGTTCGCATGTCTCAAACTTTTCAAAAACGAGGGAGCCCAAAGATCCATCAACATGGAGCTTCTTCATGCGTTTTATAACAATATGACTTAAGTGGCAGTACCACAAGTAGGTGGTACTATCATTACTATATTTTGGCATGAACATGTGTATCACTACGATCGAGATTCAATAATCCATTCATTTCATGTGTAAGACCATTTGAAGGGTTATTCAAATAAACAGAGTAACCATTATTCTTCTTAAATGAATAATCGTATTGCGATAGGCATGATCCAATCATGTCTATGCTTAACGCAAACACCAAATAACGATTATTTAGGTTTAACACCAATCTCGATGGTAGAGGGAGCGTGCGTTGCTTGATCATATCAACATTGGAAACACTTCCAACACATATCGTCAGCTCACCTTTAGTTATTTCGTAGCTTTTATTTCGAGTTACTAACACTTAGCAACCGAACCGGTATCTAATACCCTGGTGCTACTAGGAGTACTAGTAAAGTACACATCAACACAATGTATATCCAATATACTTCTATCGACCTTGCCAGCCTTCTCATCTACCAAGTATCTAGGGTAATTCTGCTCCAGTGGCTGTTCCCCTTATTACAGAAGCACTCAGTCTCGGGTTTGGGTTCAACCTTGGGTTTCTTCACTAGAGCAGCAGCTGAATTGCCGTTTCATGAAGTATCCCTTTGTTCCCTTGCCCTTCTTGAAACTAGTGGTTTCACCAACCATCAACGATTGATGCTCCTTCTTGATTTCTACCTTTGTGGTGTCAAACAGCGCGAATATCTCAAGGATCATCATATATGTCCCTGATATATTATAGTTCATCACGAAGCTCTAGCAGCTTGGTGGTAATGACTTCGGAGAAACATCACTATCTCATCTGGAAGATCAACTCCCACTTGATTCAAGCGATTGTTGTACTCAGACAATCTGAGCACAAGCTCAACAATTGAGATTTTCTCCCTTAGTTTGCAGGCTAAGAAAATCGTCGGAGGTCTTATACCTCTTGACGTGGGCACGAGCTTGAAATCCCAATTTCAGCCCTCAAAACATCTCATATGTTTTGCGACGTTTCCAAAACGTCTTTGGTGCCTCAACTCTATACCGTTTAACTGAACTATCATGTAGTTATCAAAACATGTATGTCAGATGTTCGCAACATCCACAGACAATGTTCGAGGTTCAGCACACTGAGTGGTGAATTAAGGACATAAGCCTTCTAAGAAGCAATGAGGACAATCCTCAGTTTACGGACCTAGTCCGCATAATTGCTACTATCAACTTTCAACTAATTTTTCTCTAGGAACATAACTAAACAGTAGAACTAAAGCGCGAGCTACGACATAATTTGCAAAATCCTTTTGACTATGTTCAAGATAATTAATTTCATCTTATGAACTCCCACTTAGATAGACATCCCTCTAGTCATCTAAGTGATTACATGATCCGAGTCAACTAGGCCGTGTCCGATCTGTGCGTGAGACGGACTAGTCAACGTCGGTGAACATCTTTATGTTGATCGTATCTTCTATACGACTCATGCTCGACCTTTCGGTCTTCTGTGTTCCGAGGCCATGTCTGTACATGCTAGGCTCGTCAAGTTAACCCTAAGTGTTTTTGCATGTGTAAAACTGTCTTACACCCGTTGTATGTGAACGTAAGGATCCATCACACCCGATTAACACGTGGTGCTTAGAAACGACGAACTGTAGCAACGGTGCACAGTTAGGGGAGAACACTTCTTGAAATTGTTGTAAGGGATCATCTTATTTACTACCGTCGTTCTAAGCAAATAAGATGTATAAATATGATAAACATCATATGCAATCAAATAATAGTGACATGATATGGCCAATATCATATAGCTCCTTTGATCTCCATCTTGGGGCTCCATGATCATCTTGTCACCGGTATGACACCATGATCTCCATCATCATGATCTCCATCATCGTGTCTTCTTGAAGTTGTCTCGTCATCGACATGCAAGTCGTGATTCCCTTGACAAGAACATGATCAATCTCATACATCACATATATCATTCATCACATCCTTTTGCCATATCACATCACATGGCATACCCTGCAAAAACAAGTTAGACGTCCTCTAATTGTTGTTTGCATGTTTTACGTGGCTGCTATGGGTTTCTAGCAAGAACGGTTCTTACCTACGCAAATACCACAACGTGATATGCCAATTGCTATTTACCCTTCATAAGGACCCTTTTCATCGAATCCGATCCGACTAAAGTGGGAGAGACAGACACCCGCCAGCCACCTTATGCAACTAGTGCATGTTTGTCGGTGGAACCGGTCTCCCGTAAGAGTACGTGTAAGGTTGGTCCGGGCCGCTTCATCCCACGATGCCGCCGAATCAAGATAGGACTAGTAACGGTAAGCATATTGAACAAAATCAACGCCCACAACTACTTTGTGTTCTACTCATGCATAATAACTACGCATAGACCTAGCTCATGATGCCACTGTTGGGGAACGTAGCAGAAATTCAAAATTTTTCCTACGTGTCACCAAGATCTATCTATGGAGAGACCAGCAACGAGGGGAAGGAGAGTGCATCTACATACCCTTGTAGATTGCTAAGCGGAAGCGTTCAAGTGAACGGGGTTGATGGAGTCGTACTCGTCGTGATTCAGATCACCGATGATCCTAGTGCCGAACGGACGGCACCTCCGCGTTCAACACACGTACAGCCCGGTGACGTCTCCCACGCCTTGATCCAGCAAGGAGAGAGGGAGAGGTTGAGGAAGACTCCATCCAGCAGCAGCACAACGGCGTGGTGGTGATGGAGGAGCGTGGCAATCCTGCAGGGCTTCGCCAAGCACC